>NC_056743.1:1842529190-1842631690 GCF_019279795.1 Protopterus annectens | reverse complement strand
TAAGTAGGGGGTGTGTGGGGTGAAGCCCCCCACTTTATTTTGTGTTTTGAACTTTTTTTTTTTTGGTGGAACTGCGATTTGTCTCCCTGGGAAAAAAAAGCACTGTTCCGTGTCCTCAGGATTTACAGGTTTTGTTCTTAGTGGGTCAATAAATCAGCATTTGCTATTTTAACCATTTGCTGATTTAATATAGACCCCTCCCCCAACCACTGTCCTTATACTGCTGTTCTTGGGCTTACTGTGGTTATGGCATGAGGAAGGTACTCTAAATCTATAAAAGCTGGCTGGCTGGTCCGATCCTTGTCAGGATACATCCCATATAGCTCAGGCTGCTGCAGTAGTGATCTAATGACAGATATTTTGGAATACTTAATAAACTGTCAGTCTGAATTTAAAACATAGAGACAGAGAGACCTATGGCTTATAACATAGTGGTGGAAATAATTTTAGAGATTATTGCCTGGTTAGAAAGAAACTCCAGCTGTAGTAGCTGTGCTGAATGAGAGAAAACACACTAGTTCAAACACTCAGCTAGATAGTTTTGTATCCCCATTAAGCAGAAAATATACAGCTAGGAAGTGGGTTATCTGCCAGACTCTGATTCTGATAAGGATGATTCACAGTTTTTCAATAATTAAATGATTAACAAGAGGGAACAAGAGTTTGTAACCCCTAAAATTGCTATGTAATAAGATGAACTCAAAAGCAAAAAGGATTATTTTGTCCAAGAAATTAGAAGGTTATGAGTGCCTTGCAAATTTAACCATAACCACTAAAATAGAGTAAAGTTTTATAATCATGTGGTCCAATGGTATACTGGGTTAGAGTATATGCGGAGAGTAAAAATGAACCACAGAGCTCATATGTGTTTTTAAAAAGGAAACAGGGAAGGTTTTGGTGTGGGAGGGAGGCTAGACAGCCTGTATGATGTTTTATCCAAAATAAAATGTGCAAGAATTCTATAACTGACTGAAGCATGTGTATTTTGTACTGAAGGATTCTTCATATACAGACAGTGATGATTTTCAGGCTACATACTTTCAGAGTTTAACTTTCCACATTAGGAGACAGTTATCTGTACAACTTCCAAAGACATATCAAGCTATGTAGTGCATTGTAGGCATGGCAGTAAATATCTTGAGAATTCACAAAGCAGGAGGATAAAGCCCTGCCTCCAAAAAGGGGAAAAGAAAACCTGCTGCCTATGTCCACATTTGAGAAGTCAAGACTTCTGGTACCCTTGACATTGCGGGATCTAAGCTGTCACATCTTAAAGACAGCAAAGCAGGTGATAATAAAATGCCCACACTGGCAAATACCTCTGTTCATATACAGTCTTGTGATAATTTATCTGCAGCTGAGCAAATTCATCCTGCTGCACAACCTACAGCGAAGTTGCCTCTGCAGCCCAGACCTGCACAGTCCTCCTATTTCATTTGGTCATATTCTAGCATATTCTAGCCAGAGACAGTTATACAGAAGATATGGGCCTGTTACACAACATGACTAAAGATGCAAAGGGAGACAAAGACATAGCTGTAACAGGGACTATTACAAAGTGTAACAAAGTTTAACTAACTTGAAGGCATTTTGTGTCATGGTTTGTAGTTATAGCATAACTCTCAGTTGTACAGGCTTTCATATGATGTCCAGATTTTTGCCCATACTTAGGTCCATTTTTAGTAAAATTGGGGTTTTATGGCAAGTCATTGGCAAATCATTAAAGAATAAATTCATAAAATAATGACAGACATTTGAGGTTCAGACTTCATACCCTTCAGAAAATTCATGTTACTGTAAAACCTGTTATTCTCTCAACTTTCTGAGTTTGTAAGAGCAATATTTAAAAATTGGCCCTATTTTTGGCCCTTTGTCCCACCACGTTTTGTGGCTTTGTCCAGATATTGTGCTCTAAGAGTTTGAGAGGTATGAGATGTAGTGGGTTGTCAGATGAATAGATGAGAGTTGAGTCATCTGTATACTGAACTGATTATTGATGGAAATGTTAAAGAACAGTAGACTGAGAACAGAACCTTGAGGAATACCTGTTTTAACTATGAGCAAAGGAGAAAAAGAGGAGAGCTATTTGGCAGATGGATATCTTTTAGACAGGTAGTTACAGAAAGTACAGCCGTGTAAAATCTTACCATAACAATAGATGACCTTGCCTTCACTGCTGCAGTATTCTTTACTATATGGGGATTCCCTGCTGTGGAAGCCTGAACATCCTAACAGTCTTGCATAGCATAGGGCATAAAGGTGACATTCAGGCCTACCAAAAACAGAATTGATTGCTCCAATAGGAACACCAGTCCAAGGAACCCAAGAGGTAATCTGTACATCTTGGAAGGCAAGAGACTAGGTGGATATGGGAGAGTGCCAAAGCTCAAAAGGAAATTTAGGAGCGGGAGGGAGTAGATGATTCCCCTAAAAAGCCACAAAGAATTTATTTATTTATTTTATTTTATTTTATTTTACATTTGTCGACCGGGATAGTCCAACTGGATGCATGTCCATTTTCAGCGGAAGCCCGGGGAGAAAAGCCCCAAGGGTAAGCAGATACAGAATTACATAATACCAGCATTACATATTACAAACAGACTATTTACAGTGATTACATAAGTAAGCAAATTAAACAAGTTCTACAGGTTAGAGTTAATACCGTGCGTAAGTCAGGATTAAATTAAATTACACAGTAAACTGGTTAACAGATTTTTACACATTCTAGAGATAGTTAGCCAGGCTTGATACATTGACATAGCCAGTTAAGTGCCAAATGTTATTTGAGTCTAGTTTTAAATTGACCTAAGGTAGAAAGTAAGGTAATATCAGCTGGAAGAGAGTTCCAGGGTCTACTTACAGAGTTTGCAAAGAGAAAGTCACCGGCTGTGTTATTAATTTTGCTAGTCTGAATTAGTAGTTTGTTAGAGGATCGTAGCGGTCCAGGATTGTTATAGGGGGTGATAATATTTTTAAGTGCAGGAGTATTGTCCGGATTATACAGGATTTTATAGGCCATAATCAGTTGGTTATACTGGATTAGGCTGAATAGTTCAAGCCACCAAAGCTGATTTAGATTGATGCAATGATGTGTCCTAAAAGGCAGCCCAGTGGCAAACTTGGCAATGTGGTTGTAGCAAATTGAGAGTTTAAGGTCAGTCTTGTTTAAATTCAAGAGTAGAGGGGATGCATACAGAAGGGTTGAAAGAAGGTGAGAACGAACTATGGCAATTTTAGCTGGAGGGGTTAGGAAGGTTTTTATTCTGTAAAGTGACCCTAGTTTTTTATTGATGGTTTTGATAGTTTGATTAACATGTAGGTCAAATTTTATTATCTATGATGACACCTAATAGTTTTGTAGAGGGGTCGGGGAGATTATCGTGCCATTATTTGAATTTATGGTAAAGGTGAAAGTGGTAGACCTACGTGTTGGTGAAAATAACAGCATTTTAGTTTTTTTGGAATTTAGGATCAGACGACATTCAGAAAGCCAGTTTTCTATTGTATTAAAGGTGGTCTGGGCAGCTGACCATAACTCTACTGGAGATGTGGCCGAGCAAATCAGAGTAGAGTCATCAGCATATTGGATACAGCTGACTTTTGGGATGACAGTATAAAGGTCGTTAATGAAGATGGAGAACACCAAGGGCCCTAGTATAGAGCCTTGTGGTACTCTAAGTGTGTTAGGTAGAAGATTAGAGAGTTTGTTTTGCCAGAGGACAGCCTGCTGTCAACCATTCAGGTAGGATTGAAACCATTGAAGGGCTCTAGTATCTAGATAGAATGTTTGCAGGATGTGGATTAAAAGTTGGTGATCAACCATATCGAATGCCTTGGAAAGATCCAAGAAGAGGGCTGAGGATATAAAATTATTGTTGTGATTATGGTTTATGGTGTTGGTAAAGGCTCGGAGGGCTGAAGTAGTGCTGTGATGAGGATGGAAGCCATGCTGAGCGTCTGCCATAAGGTGATTCTGGATTAGGTGGTGCATGAGTTGTCTATGAATACATTTTTCCATAAGTTTTGCAAGTGGAGAGAGTATAGCTATAATATATATAATATATATAATAATATATATAATAATAATAGTAATATATAATTGGAGAATTCAGTAGAGCTGCCTCCTTTGTGAAGTGGGATTACATAGGATATTTTCCAGATGGTGGGAATTTTAGCTTCTACTATGGTTTGATTGGTTAGTATTGAGATGGGGTAAGCAATAGCATCAGCTGATTTTTGTAGGTACTTGGCAGGGAGTTGATCAGCAGAAAGTGTAGTGGGTTTTAATTTTTTGATCAAGGTACGGATAAGTGAAGTGGTGGCTGGCTGGAAGCTGAACGCGAGTAGGTTTCTAGGGGTGGTACTTTCAGGACCAAGGGAGCTAGGAGGTAGTTGGCTAGCTAGGGCTTGAATTATCTCAGTAAAGAATCGGTTAAAACTGTCAGAAACATCTTCAGGGGTTTTATCAATAGTAGCAGCAGGGATTGGGTTAAAGTTTGTCCAGGATGTAGTAGATTATTTAAACCTGCCCAAAACTTCTGAGGGTTATTTTGATTTACTATCTGTAAATTACAGTAGTATTGTTTTTTGTCTTGTAAAATGGATTTTTTAGTTTCGTTCCTGGATTGCCTGTATTTAATGTGATCTTGGGGGGGTTTAGAAGAAAGCCATAAAGCCCATGCTTTGTTTCTAAGGGTAATTTTGAGTTTAGACTCTTTAGAAAGCCATGGCGTAGTTTTTGCCTTGGTTCTCTTTGAATGAACAGGTGCATGCAAATCAAGGATCTCAAGGAATTTGATATTAAAGTATGCTACTGCTTCCTCTAAGGGAAGGTGTTTTAGAATAGACCAATTACATGAGTTTAGTTCAGTTGGAATTTGGCAGGGTCAAAGTTTTTATTGTTTCTAACCTTTCTGAGTAAGGGTTGTTGGGAATGAATGGCTTTGTGCTTAATTACATATGTGAAAAGGTGATCGCTTAGGCCATCAGGGAGGGTACCAGAAGTGTACAGTTGGGGGTGACTATTTATGAGTACCCAGTCAAGTATGCTTTCTTTTTGGTTGGGTTTACCTATCCTGGTAGGGGTGGATATGATTTGTGTAGATGCAAGCAGGTTAATATGGGTGGTTGGGGATTCTGAGGAACAGGTGCCCCAGTCTATGTTAAAGTCTCCAAGTAGTAGGGTTTCTTGGGGGTAGTGACATGATAGCCAGTGCAGGATATCTTCAAGTGTAGATATATTGTTACCTGGGGGAATGTACATACAGATGATTTTAATGCATTTACTTTTACTAAGTTGCAATTTGGTGGCAAGAATCTCTGAGTTATTAATCTGAGGTGGTTGCTATGGTGACATTCAACTCAGATTTATAGAGTACAGCTACCCAACCCCCCTTCCTGGAAGCACGATCCAGCATGTGAATGGTGCTATCAAAACCAGCCCTTGCTCTAGAGATACCATCTAACTTGTTGTGCTTGATAAAGGTATGCACAGAAGTCCAGGTAGCTGTTTCAAGAATAGAGTTAGTATCTAAGCCCTTGAAAAAAGCACCAAAATAAGCCACATGTCTAGTAGAATGAACCTTAGCTGAACAAGAAAGGCTCTTGCCATGAAAAGTGTAATAAAAGGAAATAACCTTAAAAATCTAAGATAAATAGTTTGCTTTGATACAGCAAGCCCTAAAGAGCTAGGATGAAAAGAAACAAATAAGTTATCAGATTTTCTAATAGCCTAAGTCTTATCCAAATAATCCCTGAGTTGCCTATGCATGTCCAAATTATGCAGCACCCTCTCACTGTCATTTTGCTGTGAGGGGGGAAAAGTAGGCAGATTAATATACTGGTTAAGTAAAAGCTCATTAACCACCTTAGGCATAAAAGAAGGGTTAGTGCAGAAGGACAATCTGTCCTCATGAAAGATCAAAAAAGGAGGACCCATAAGGGCATGCTACTCAGAAACTCAGAAACCAATCTGGCAGAAGTAAGAGCTAAGAAAAGAACAGTCTTCCAGGAACAATGATGCAAGGAAGCTGAAGCAGCAGGCTCAGAGGGAGCCTGAGTCAACTTCTACAAAACAAAGTTAATATCCCTGGGAGGAGGAAGAGGCTTCCTGAGAGGTCTAATATTAAGGACATTTTTAGGAAATTGCTTCACCTCAATTCTAGAAGCTAGAGGGGGAGAAAAAGGCAAACAAGCAGAGATAGCTGATAAGTGGGCCTTAATAGAAGAATAGGCCAAATCAGCATTGAACAACTCACACAAATAAGAGAGAATTAAAGGAACATCCACAGTAAGTGAGTCCAGGTTGTGAGAGAAACACCAAATAGAAAAGCTCTTCCATTTGGATAAGTAGGATTTCCTAGTAATAGGTATCCTGGCCTCCTGCAGGACTTGCAGCACATCCACTGAAACAGGTGTCTATGAGGAATCAAAATCCTATCACCCACAGTGTCAGTTGAAGTGTGGACAGGTGAGATGGATGAGACATCCATTGTCATGTGTGATTAGAGCCACCCTGTAAGGTAACTTGTAATGATTCTGTTTGGCTAGATGCAAAAGTAGAGGGAACCAGTCTGATTGCAGCCAAAAGGGAGTCACCAACAAGATGTTTGGGAACATAATAGTTCTTTCAGAATGAAAGGAAGGGGGAGGAATTCATAAAGAAACATCCCCTTCCATGAAAATGAGAGGGCATCCACCTTCCATATAGAGGACTTGGGACTGTGGCACAAGATAGAGGAAGTTGTCTGTTCGGATGAGAGGTAAAAATATCTGCTTGAGGAGTACCCCACTGGTGGATAATGTCCAGAAACACATCCCTGTGAAGCATCCATTCATGGGACTGAGTTAAGGACCTGCTCAGAGTGTCTGCCACAATGTGTTGACTGGAAGGGATATAAATTGCCTGAAGAGTCACTTGATATTTGACAGCATCAGTATGGTAGAAGCCATGAAATCCAGAAATCTCAGAAACTCCATGGTGGTAATGGAAGTCAGTGGAAGAAGAGAGTGAAAGAAATAAATGAGAGTTAAGGCCTTAGGAGGTGGGAAAGATGCAAGTATTGGCACCGTCTGAATCCTGCAACCCAGAAAAACATGATACTGAGAAGGAGTCAAAGAAAACATTTTGAAATTTATAGTGAACCCCAGGTTATGAAGAAGGGATATGGAAAAATGAAGATTTTACAAAAAGGTCTCTGGAGAGGACATCTGAATCAACAGGTCATCTAAGTAAGGAAATATTTGGATCCCTCAGAGCTTGCAAAAAGCAATCACAAGAGCTAGGCATTTGGTCAACACCAGTAGAGCAGTAGAAAGGCCAAAGGAAAAAGCAGAGAATTGAAAATGCCAGGAAGCAACAGAGAAATGCAAAAACTTCCTGAAAAGAGAATAGTTTGTAATATGGAGATAAGCATTCTTGAGTTCCAGAGACACCATATAGGCCCGAGGGAGCAAGAGAGGAAACAGAACCTAAAAGGACAACAATCCAAAAGGAAGGCACTTTTAGAAAGGTGTTTTGATAAGAAAGGTCTAGAATAGGTCTCCAAGTGCTCTTTCCTGGTCACTAGAAAGAGTCTGGAGTAGAACCCTTTCCCCCTTTGGGACACAGGTACTTCTTGAATAGTACCCTGAGACAAGAAATTTTGAAGAACCTCTGGGAAAAGGTTGTTCCCAAGGATAATGAGGAATGACCATAAAAGGTAGATGGGATTTTCACACAATAAACAACAAGTGATGAATGACTGACCAACCCCATGAATCCTGAGTGATCTAAAACCAAACAGGAAGAGAAAGACAAACAGACATTGGAATGTGGATGGGAAGAGACAGATAGCAGCACAGCAGCTGGTTTGTCTAGAAAGGAAGGCTTTCAAGTCCCTGAAAACTGAGTAGCCTTAGCAGGTGGAGCCCATTTGCCACTCTTCCTATCTTTAGTTGAAGGGCGAGATTGCCTACAAACAAAGGCAGGCTTAGTGGGGTAACTTATCTGAAATTTAGGAAAAGGAAAAACAAACACATGTTTAAGCTCCTGTAAGACCTTAGCCTTATCATGAAGGGACTTAAAAAAACAGCAGCAGCTACTCCAAACAAAAGTTTAGAATCCAGAGGAGCATCCATCAACTTAGGTTTAATATCATCAGTTAGAGGTTGAAGCCTAAGCCAAGAATACCTCCTCATAACCGAACCAAAAACAGCAGGCCTAGAAGAGGCATTTGCTGCATCATAACTATATTTAATAGAATGACAAACAACATGAGAGAAAGTCCCTACAAAGAAAGAACAGAAGTTTTACCCTCAGAGTCTGCAAAATCAGAAATAAGTTGATGGGCCTGCAAAAGAAGAGCCAACACAAACCTAGATGTATAGGTCTGATAATAGTCCTAAAAGCTAGGGTAGCAGAACTGTAAGTCTTCTTACACAACTTTTCCATAGTTCTGCTGTCCTTGTCAGAAGCCACCAACTTGGGTAAAAGAAGCAATTAAGATGGCTTATCAGAGGCCAAAGACACTACAGAAGGGTCATCAGAAGGACTTTTATATAGGAAAGAACAAACCTCAGGAACCTTATAAAACCTGTCAGGCTTCTTGGAAGCAAAGTCAGGTGCATGAGAGGCATTGGAAAAAGCATCCAGTAAAGCAGCCAAAACAGGAGGAATAGCCGCAGGTTTAGGAAATTCCAACTGCAGCAACTCATACTACCTCTTATGGATATCAGAGGCATGAGCAGAATCCCACTTTAAAAAAATCTATCATCCTAGAGAGTGTGTCCCCAAAGAAATTTTCACAAAAAGGAACATCTAGGCAAATAGATTTCTCCTCCTCTGACCTAAAGTCCAAAGGAGAAGGAATTTGAGTAGAATAAGTCATGGATTCATTATCAGAATCTGACTCATTCTCAGAAGGATCTTATTTTTTAGGCATTTTAAGGGGAGTAGAGGACCAAGGAGGAGCAGTAAATAGCCCCTGAGTGAAGGCCTACCACTCACTTTGTGGATCCCTTGGAGCAGAAGGAACATGCTTAATTTTTTGTTTCTTTTTTAAAGGAACTTCTCCAAAACACTGAGAAGGCTCAGACCTAGGACAGCAGTCAAGAACCATAGTAGGAATTTCTTCTTCAAGCAAAGACTGAGGAACTTCCCTAAACCCCTCAAAAAATCAACCATGGTTCCCCTGAATATCTGAGATGGATGCCTAAAAAAGCCTCACTAGATGTGCTGCCAGCCAGAACCTCACCGGCCTACAAGACAGTCGTGGTAGAGTAGTCCAACAACACAGTAGGGCGAGCCTCTGGGTTTGTACTGACCTTAGGAGAAACACCTGGCAGAGGCTGAACAGCAGAAGATTCTGGATGTACCTTTTTCACCATCTTCTTCCCTAACAGCTGACCCTTGGGTGGGAGATTTCTTCCATTGTATCTTTAGTGAGAAGCTTAAGATGCTGGTTCTCAAAATACAAGGAAAGGGAAGAAAGTCTCCAGTGAAAGGTTTTCAGAATAATCATTTGACAAATAGAACAAGACACATAGTCAAGAGAGGCTCCTAGGCAAAAAATACACTATTGTGGCAGCCTTTATGAGGAATCTGTCCCCCCACACTGGCATTTACCCTTCCTGGATGACATTAACCTCAAGGAGTACTAAAAAAACAAGAAAAAACAAAAAAACCCAACAGAGCAGTTATATGCAACTGCAAAGAAGTCGGCAAGCAGGTGTAGGTAGTCCCTGGAGAATAAGAATGCATTCAACTGGCAGAAATGGATGTAGGAAAACAGACCAATGTTGAAAGGATACATTCAGATCTGGCAGTAAAGAGGTACTGTTTTTGGTAGGCCTGAACATCATCTTTATGCCCTATTTTATGTAAGGAGTGTTTGGGGGATGTTTGAGGGATGTTTGACATGCCTTTTAAATAAGAAACAAGTAGTCTTTGGTAGACTGTCTGGACAGTTGGGCTTCAGTGACAGGGAATCCCCATGTAAGGACATCCATGGTATAGTTGATTTGGAAAGGTGTAGGTAGGATATTTGAGTTAGAATTTTCTCAGGTGATATGGTGTTAAAGGCTTTTAAAAGATATATAAATGCAGAAGAGATAAACTTTCTTTAGTCTCTAGCCTTATTTATGGTGTCAGAAAAGTTGAGGAGAGGTGTAGTAGTGCTATGTCCTGGTCAGAAACCATGTTATGTTTGGTTTATGAGATCATTCTGCAAGATCTGTTGAAGGAGTTACTTATAAATACTCTTTCCTAGGATCTTAGAAAGGGGAAAGTAGTTGGCAGTTGGCATAAAGAAGAGATTTCAAGAGAGTTGCCTCCTTTTTGGAGGGAAATAGTAAAGCATTTTTCCACAGGTGAGGGACATGGGAGACTTGATTAGATCTGTCATGAGAACTGAGACTGGGTATGGAATAGAGTCTACAGCCAGCTTAATGTACTCAGCAAGGAGATGATCAACAAGAGAACAGGATTTCTGTTTTTTAGTAGCTGCCTACCATATGTTGTGGAGATTGGTTAGACATTAAAGGCAGAAATGTCAAGGCTAATAGAGTTTTGAGGTTGATTAAATGGCTGGGTAGAGCTAGAGCTAATAGAGGCTATGATGTTGATGAAGAAAGCATTAAAACTGGTAGCCATTTCTGAGGAGCATAAGTTTGGATAGGGGTTGGTGAGGAAGGAGAGCCAGACTGAAGAATTTTCTTAACTGAGTTCCAGAGATTATTTGGATTTTTTTTCTTGTGATTAGTTTGTGGGACAGTATAATATATATATATATATATATATATATATATATATATATATATATATATATGGGTCTAGGTTAGAAGATCGACAGCCGACATCACCGACAACGGATTAGCGGGCGCCAGATGATCGACACTCGGAAGACCGACGCTACGGATAAACATGCCGACGCCAGGGATAGTGAGTTGGAAAGAAGGCTGTGTGAGTATGCGGTGGTGACGGACGTTAGGGTGCGAGTAAGGTAAGTGTGGATAGTGACAGTCTGTAGGGATAGGGGTGGGTTAAGTGAGTTAGGGTTAGGGCGCGGGTTAGGTAAGTGTGCGGTAGTGGTATGTTTTGGGTTAGGGGCGGGTTAAGTGAGTTAGGGTTAGGGCGCGGGTTAGCTGAGTGTGCGATAGTGACGGACCTTAGGGTAAGGGTTTGGGTTAGGGTTGTACATAGTTGTGTGTGTGAGGTTTAGTGTGGGTTTGTGAGGAGTTTCGTGTGCTTGTGTTCTGTGTGTGGTTTTTGGATAAGGGGATGTGTTTTGTTAGTTGATTGTTGTTATTGTGGTGTGTGCAGTGTATGGGGTTTCGTGTTTGTGGACCGTCGGTTACTTGTTTGTTGGGCATGTGAGGTGTCCTGTTTATGGTTTGTCGATAATGTGGTGTCGATGTTTTTGTTGTCGGTGAATGTGGCTGTCGATCTTATGACCTATATCCATATATATATATATATATATATATATGTGTGTGTGTGTGTGTATGTATATATATATATATATATATATATATATATATATATATATATATGGGTACCTATCACTTCATCGACAAGTCAAAACAGCGACACTCACATCTTCGACTCCACATCATCGACACTTCATAACATCGACGTTCCAGGTAAGCGACCTTCTCCCTCACAGGACCCATGGTAGCACTCGTTTCTGTCTTTTAACGCGTAAGGTTTACGTCATTCTTCAAAATTTACCCTGACAAAAAAGTGAAACGAGTGCTACCATGGGTCCTGTGAGGGGGAAGATCGCTTACCTGGAATGTCAATGTTAGGAAGTGTCGATGATGTGGAGTCGAAGATGTGAGTGTCGCTGTTTTGACTTGTCGTTGAAGTGATAGGTACCCATATATATATATATATATATATATATATATATATATATATATATATATATATATATATATATATATATATATATATATATATCTGTATTCACTACTGAATCCCAAAATAACACAATCCTGAAGACCTAAATACCGAGACTATAAGCCCAAAACCCCACATTACCAAATTATTAAAACCGCGAAATTCAAAATCACGAAACTACTACATATATGCAGCACACACACAAACATACACGCAGCCTCTCCCCATAACCAAACAAACCACCCTATACTAAAGCTAAGCAGGGGGGCTTCACCCCCCCTGCACCCCCACCCCACACCCCCCCTACTTTAATTTTCTAACTCCGAGATCACATAAACATAAATAAAATAAAACAATATCCGCTGATCTGCACTATAAAGGTATATTCTCCAGTAACTTTCGAAACAGTCAAAACAGTCTTTTTTACTATTTATTTATTTATTTACATACTTATTTTATATAATTTATACTTATATCTCACAATTATACTTATATATTTTATTGTTTTTAAATTTGTAAATGTGATCTGCTAATTTCTACTGCGTAATAACAATTTTTTTATTATGAATATATTATAAGTATTTTGGAAAATTTATGTTAAGCCCTTATAGTGCGTTCAACAGTTTTTTAATTGATTCAGTTGATTTATTTAGTTAGACTAATTTGTTGCTAAGGTTTTTAATTGGTTATAATGAACTTTGGAAAAGTATTTATATGCATCAATTAATGATTTTAATTGATTCTGATGAAGTCTCGTGGGTAGAGACGAAAGCGCGCTAAATCTATTTTTTGTAAGAGGTTTATGTTGTTTGATATCGATTAAAAATATACCAATATACATTTTTTTACTACTGGAGCATGGTTTTTCGAACGTTACTGGATGATATACCTTTATAGTGCTGATCAGCGGATATCGTTTTATTTTATTTTTGTTTTTGGTGAGCTACGTGGAGTGATTGCATAAACATACACACAAGGCAAATTCACACTCACACATTACAGCCCCTCACACACACACACACACACACACACACACACACACACACACACACACACACACACACACACCATAGTCACAACACATACTTACACACACTGAATCCTCTCACAAACACACTTACACACAAATACTTACCTGAACCGCAACACCAGAAGTGCTAACTCAAAATCCCTTAACATTTTGATTTTGAATTTCGTGCTTCTGGTGTTTTGGTAATCTGGGGTTTCAGCTACATGGTCTCAAGCTTCAAAAGTTCTTGATTAAGTAGTGTTCCCCTATATCTATATGGGTCTAGTACATTTCACTGAATGCACATTTCACTGAAACTCAAATGACTGAACATAAAATCACTGAAAGCACAATTCACTGAAAACTCAATTCACTGAAACACATTTCATTGAAAGTTATATATCGCCTTTCCCCACTGTAATGTGACCCTGGAGTTAGTATATATAGTAAGGTGTGCCCTCCACATATTTTAAGTATATATTATGCTCAGAAAACAGTAATATATTGGAATTGCAATTATCAATGTATATAGTTCAAAATATTTAAAATATGCGGGGGCCTATGCCCCCCATGCCCCCCATATTTCCCCTTACTATATATACTAACTTCTGGGTCGCACTACACTGGGGAAAAGGAGATATATAACTTTCAGTGAAATGTGTTTCAGTGAATTGAGCTTTCAGTGAATTGAGCTTTCAGTGAAAAGTGCACACTAATTTGACTTTCAGTGAAATGTGCATTCAGTGAAATGTCCTAGACCCATATATATATATATATATATATATATATATATATATATATATATATATATATATCTTCTTTTTTTTTTGTTAAGGTGAATTTGCTTCTTAGTGAGGTTATGCAGGTCTTTTTATAGATTTAAGTTTTTTTAGGGGGGGGTTATCTTTGTGCCACTGTTTCCATGCTTTGTCACATTTGTTCTTGAGAATTATAGTTGAATGACACAGGCAGGGGGTAGAATATTGTTTACTTAATCCCTGACAACAAATTATTGAACTCCTAAACTGAATTTTCTCTATGTACACTACAACCTATACCACTCAACAACTGGATTTTATTGGTTCACTTTCTGTATCACTGTGATATTTATTGGTATGTTTTTATTTCTTCTCTATTTACTGAAGTAGAATTTGAATCATAATCAGTATCACTGTTTTGATATTGTATATAGTCATTGTTCATTGTATCCTTCGAATTGTAACTTGTCATATTTTTTTATCTTGCATTCATATATTGTATGTGGAGCTCTTCTCCCTGGGCCTCTGCTGAAAAAGGACCTGTGTCCAGCTGAACTTCCCGGTTAACAAATGCAACATAAAATAAATAAAAATAAATACATTCCTGGTAGGGGCAAGGGTATTTAAAGAATTCATAAATATACTGTTGCATTTCTTGATGGGTTCATTTAGGGATAGCGTTTTGAGTAGTAGTATCAAACTGATTTTTTTTAGCTGGTGGGTGATTTTGCTACTGGTAAATATAGGGTGATGGTCACTAAAGTAATCAGATAGTAGTCCAGAGTTAGCATACTTCCTGGGGTATCCAGTCAAGTACAGAATTTTTATGATATGATTTGCTGAGTTAAGTAGGAGAAGATATTAGCTGTTTGAACCCATAAAGGTTAAGACTAGTAGTTGGGATGTTAAATGTCACAGATAACCAGTCAATGTAATATCTCCTAAGGTATTGGTTTCAGTAAAACCAATACAAGTGTTGAACAACAAACTACACTCTGAAGAAACTCAGGCTGAAATCCACTGATCCAAAACACGAAGATTTATTGAGAAATAAAACAAAAGTTAGCACTTTTGTCTGGTATACATAACCAGACTTCCTCAGACAACTGAAAACTGCATCAAAACCAATTTAGACACATCAGTATCACTAATAGTCACACCCCACCTGAACTTAATGAACACCAAAATTACATCAACCTTAAATGCTAAGCAAAGTGCACTGTGCAACATTAAAAGCATCTTATATAAAACACTTTCACCAGGATTTACTAATCTTCTGTGTAAGACTAGATTAGTCTTACACGGAAGCGCCAGTCTAAGAGTATGAGAGCAGCGCGCCATGCATATTAATGAGGGCACGCTGCCTCAACTCTAAAGCTTACACAGAGTGTGGATGAGTGTAAGGGGCGTGTCGGACTGCCGAGCAGTTCAAAAATCCACGCTCCTGTAATGAAGAAACACTGCAATGTCAAGTTACATGAGCAAGTCTGTTCACATGTGCACAATGTAACACTACACTCCCTCATATGTTAGACAACTGACAAAATTAAAAATAGAAAGATTTTTTTTTTTATTTCATTCGATATAGCTGCCTGTATTTGCTCGTGTTTGCGCAGGTTTGCCCATTGCTTAGCTACAGTTAGCAGCTTAGACACCAGAAGAGGATAATAAGAAAAATATATGCATACTAAGCAAAATGGTGATAGTGTAGTGGTTAGAGCCTTCACACAAAGAAGAAGCATTCCCGGGTCGAGTTCCACTACTACACATTCCATTTTATGTTGGAAATCTGTATGCAAAAATATTTCCTGACATTTTTTGTGTATAAGTTTTGTAAAAGGCATTGAAAAGTTAAATGTAGTAGTGAATAAATTTTATATTTATATATATATATATATATATATATAAAAGTGAAATGGTTATGCATTCTGAGGCATGAGTACCCTATTTTAAGCAATATAAAGTACTGCTAGGCACATTTTACCAGTATTGAGCATATGTAAAATCCAATTGCTCGTAGCTGTGCACTGCGTTAAACAGTGCAATGTCTTTGTGCGAAGCTGCACACCGCACTAACCAGCACAACATTGGGCAATGTCGAGCAACGTTGGGCAAAGTCAGGCAAAGTTGAGCAAAGTTGGTTAAACACGGCCACACCTCCTTTACTGTACCTTAACCAGTCAGGTCTGCCCAGTAGGAAAATAAAAAGCAGTGACAAGGCTCGAACTCAGGAAACTGTGCACTATAGTCACAGTACTTAACCACTAAGCTATGACAGCACTTCATAAGCATTCATTTTCAACAGACACATATCTATCAAAGGAATTTTAAACATTGCCAACATCAGCTAAGCAGGTGTGCCTACAGCTGAGTTTTTCCAAAAGTGGCCAATCACAAATAAGTGCGGGAAATGAGGCATATTTAAACTCCGCAGGTGGGAATACTTGCTATAACTGGTTGTAGCTTCCTTCTGCAGTCAGTATGGCTGGTGTTGGAGAAGGCACTCGATTTAGAGCGCAATGCTGGGGCATTGAGGAGTCCAAAGTAATGGTTTGGCTCCTTGTCCACAATCATGAGGAAAGACTCCTATGGGGCCAGTACCAGGGTACCCAATATAAAATAGAGGCCTGGAACAGTCTTGCCCATGATCTCACCAGTGCCACTGGTGTTCCTTGGACTCGTAAGCAGGTCAGTCACCATTATTCTGACATGAAGCGACATAGGGAGGATCAACTGGACCAGTGGATCCAGGAATCCTGTGCAATGCCTAATGCCCCAGTACTGAGTAAGTAGCCATTGCATTAAGTAGTTAAGAATTGCTATGCTTGTCTATATTATGGATAGGTATGTCTCAGTATCACTGCATTTAGTTCACAGCTGCAGGTGCCAGGCTATGAACCAGCAAGCCCATGAAGATAGGCTGCAAAGTCTGCGTCATCAGGCAGGTTAGTAATTATTCTGCATGTACTGTTATATAAAATAAATGAGAAAGCCTTCAAAAAGTGTTTTAACCAAATAAATAAAGGTGTAATAATCCTTTAATAAATGTATAATTCCTGGAGTGCGTCTGTGTCATTTTCTTTTATATGCTGTTGTACTGTTGCATTCTACAAATAGTAGTGTTGTATTAAGCAGTGTCAACCCACACTTGGGTAGGCCCATATAACGTGGATGAAGGGAGTGCCAGTAGCGTTTATGCATATTTACAGCCCTCAACTGTTGGTTCATGCCCAGCATGTACAGGTTAATCTGGCACATGAGAAGCTTGGTATTGGGTTCCCCAGAAATGTCAGTGTGCTGCCTGAAATGTAGTGAGCTGTTAACATATAACTGATACTTTCACCTGAACATATCTAGATAATTATATGAAAGTAGAGCTGTCAGTGTACCATCTTAGCAGTAGTGTGTGTGAGCAACTCTCAAAATATGTTGCAGTAACATCTGCATCTTGGACAGTTTGTATGTAAGATACAGCATGTATATAATGATTTAGCAAAATACAATTGCACAATATAAGGACATTGGGTAGTGTAATAATACATATAAGGGACATATAACTGCAGTTAATAGGAATGTAGTGAAAACTAGAAGAATATATAAGTTGCTAATTGAGCTATCTTTTTCCACCCTACTGTATGTGCATAAAAAATGCAATTCCACAGCTCAATCGGTATGTCTAATCTCAAAACATTTGTTGGGACATATGTCCTATTGGTTTATAAATACTTGCATTTATTTCTATGCATGTGCTCTGTTAAAATACCACAATATTGGTGGCCTGTTGCCATCAATTCAACCTGCATGCTATTGTAATGTCCACTATTGTTCTATATATGCATGCGTTATGCTTGCTTTTCAACTGTTGAAAATCTGGTGTGTTGGGTTAATGGGAATACTTCTGCATGCTGTAATAACTAATTGGGAATGCTGTTGACTGTTACTAACCCATATCTTTATTAAACTCTCCAAAACATAGTTCGTATGGGAAGGCCGGTCCCAGAGGACCCACCTATCCCAACTCAGCTGGCCATAGCACCTGGCACCAGCAGATCTGGTGCCCAGCCTGGGACCTCCTCCTCCATTGGCCCTGTGCCACCTTTGGGTGGAAGCACTGCAGGGGATGGGGCTTGGCCCCCCATGCAAGCATGGGCAAAGGATAGGCACCTATCACCCTTCAAATGGTTCGGGCTGTGGTGTGTAGAGAGATTGAACGTTCTGTTGCAGAACCTCTTTGCCAGCTTGAGGCCCGAGTGGCACAACTCCTGGGTCAGCCTGCCCCTCCTACACAGCCCCCAGCACAGCCACCCTCTGGGCCATGAAGGTGCAGTGGTGACTGCCCATGGTTGGGGACCTCAGTCCCACTGTTTCCATCTGGGGGTTCATGGGCTTGCGATTTCTAAACATCCCTCCCTGTCAAAGGTGTTTACCCACCACATGTGTCATATACTGTCCCTGTATGTGTCTTGTTTGTCTTGTCTGTTTACCTCCCCAACCTACCTCCCCAAATATACCTACTTCCCCTACCCCACATTCCACTCTTACATGAAAATAAAAGGCAATCTGCTCCCCCCAAAAAATAAAAATACGCCCCATACATAGCTGCCCATTTTGCACACATGTCCACTGGACACATGAAACATTATTTAATTGGCATTACAACATACTTTGTTGTCCTCATCCCACTCTCAGGGGTTGAAGAATTCATATCTACCTCCAAATTTATTGTATATGCACAGCTGTTGCTGTAGAAGAAATGGGCAGCTATGGACCTTCCCTACACCCGTCCTGCACATCCCGAGCCATTTTCCATACTGTCTTTCCCTCTTTGTGCCCTTTTTTCACCACTTTCCTATCTCCCCATTTTTCTTTTCTTTCAAAGAAATGAGCACGGGGTTAGCGGGAGTAAGCACTATTAAGCAGTAGTTAGTGGGTTTGCACGAGTTTACGCTTGGCTAAGCAATGTGCAGCCATGCGCAAACCCATGCAAATCTGCTTACAACTGCTCGAAAGTGCCTTAGTCGCTCTGTATGTGAGGGACCTTGTTCTGCTCAGGTGCAAAATAAAACACCTCTGTAAGTCTCGAACCCCAGACCTTGCACACACTACACAACATGAAGTACCAGTAAGCCACAGTAGATATACATCAAGTTGGTGCTTGAATGAATATATCATGCATCAGAATGAGTGAATGTAAAGGAAAAATAGGAATACCATACCACAAAACTTGTTCTGTGGATGTTGACCAACAGTTGTGGGATTACATTACATGACTGTGATAAGAGAAGCAGCCATTCTAGCAGGAAATAATGTTACACCATCACATTACAACCCCCTACAGTATCACAGCAGGACAAACACTGGCATATCTGTTTAGGGCAGAGGCCATACCTCCCAATTGTCCCTAATTTTCAGGGATGTCCCTGATTTTGAAACAAATTTTAGTTCTATCCCTCTGAATCTCTCCGAAAACTACTGACTTTGGCCAGAAAGGTGGTGAATTACACTTAATGAATAATGACAATAATTAAGAGTTAGACACTTCTTTTACTTCAGAAAAGGTGTATTAATTCATATGCTCTGATTCTCTCAATGTCTCAACTTAACGACACTAATATTTTAAAGGTGTCCCTGACTGTCCCTGACTTTTTCTTTACTTTTCCCTGAGTCTGTTCAAATATGTACCTGAGTGGTTGAGAGGTCTGGCAGAGGCAGAAACATAGAGGCATATCAGCCTTTCTGCTGTTACACACTGTGCAAATAGCTTTGGAAGGAATTTCGGAAGCATACCCTTATGTAGGACTACAACACTGGAATACAAATGAATGTAGCCATGTACTGGTAGTAACCAACTGTAAGAATGCCATTTCTCTATTGCTGAAAAGACCTGTGTGGTGCACAGACAAAAAAAATAGGCTATTTTCTGGCTATCATGTGGATAGGTCCACAGTTGGGAGTTACGCAGACAGACTACTTGCCTTGATAAACTAACATGTACACAGCAACCCTGTAAGTCCAGCAAGATAAAATCAACACAATAGTACTTACGCTCTCTGTACTTCTGCAACCCTACCCAAATGTAGAATATACCTGTGTGTGCAGGGTCTACCAAGGATGTAGGTAAGCATACTCACAGTACTGACATGTGTCCAGTTTGTCTGAGCAGCTTGTGCTAATGTCAACACTAAAAAAGCACAAACTGTTTAGAACTGAGTAAATGAATATTCACAGTATAGCAGTTCACAAACAATTCTTGTGCCAAAGGAATACATCTCAATAACTAGCTTTGTATGGCAGTTAATTGTAACAGTTGAAAATAAAGTACATCTTTCCATGTATCTTGGGGTAGCATTTTGAGGGGTGAGTAAATTTCTACACTGACAAGTGGGTACTGGAAGCAGCAACATTAGGTCTGAGTACAAAATGTAAATCTCTGGCTACACCCCTGGCTTCTGATATAAGAACTATACCAACCTTCTGTCTTAAACAATGATGTCCACAGCAAACAAGGATGATCTCCATCTTGGAAAGCTGAAACGGCCACGCCTACATGATCCAGCAATTTATAGTACTGGGTTGCTATGACAGTGATTACTGCAATTACTATGCAGCAGGCTGCATGCAATTAGCAAATGGTGGCCACTAATTGGTGCAGAGGCCATCACATGCTTATGTGCAAATTCCTACAAAAGCAGGCTGCAATCTCTGCCAACAAACTCAATCACTCTATTGCAGAGACTGACAGAGACAGAAAGAGAGAGAGAGAGAGAGAGAGAGAGAGAGAGAGAGAGAGCGACAGAGAAAAGAAAAAAGAAAAAAAAATATTACCAAATCATACAAAGGAAAGGTATGTGACACATATGTATTTACTGGCATGTAGTAGATGTTATTGAAGAATAGTCTACATAATGTGAACCATTCATGTGTGGCAGCAATACTTCTTTATGCACAGATGATCTGCTTAACTACTGCTATGGACAATACTGTGTGTACCTGTGGGCAGTGGGACATACCTGTGAAATGTGTAGCTCAGCATTAAATGTCAAATATCTGAGCCATGTTATCTGTGTTCTGTACAGTAGTGTGGCCAATGGCTGTTGGGGGGATTAGCGCTGACATTATATAAACATGGGTGTGACAGAACAACACATGCATGATAGTCATATTAAAGTGTAGCTTAGCAATGGCAACTGCTGTAGCAGTCTAGTATGCTTATCTAGCATCTGTAGCCATATATACCCCCTAATATTAGTATGTGTTCATATGTGACACCTGCTTGTGTTGCAGCAAGGACCAACAGTTCAGCTGTGAGGTCCAGGGACTTACAACAGTGTGGACCTTGTGTGTGTATGCCACACACATACGGAGAAATATATATGTGTCATATATATTCACATCTGTATATGTGCATAGAGCAGAGGACATATTGCAACTGTTTGTGAAGGGTGGAGATATATATGTTGGTGAAGGTTAGTATGCACACCAATAGATGTGTATATGTATACATATATAGATATAGATATATAAGCACTCTATGCTAATTCCATTGGAAAATTCTGGAATGCCCTCCCAAACAACCTAAGACACGAGACCTCACTCAACCAATTCAAAAAACAACTCAAAGATCTACTAAAATCTGATTGGTTATGCCCATGTTCTAATCCTGATTAATAGCCAACAGCCCACTACTACCAATATCCATCCAATCCATAATTCAATGGTCTTCATTTGCAGTTTAGGATACTCCAACAACCTAAGAATGTTTTACCTATTTTTATTATCTGTATAACCCTTGTAATTGCTCATGTGACTTTGAATGTAATACCTTGTATTCTTATCTCCTGATGTTTTTGTCATAATCTACCCTCTATGGAGCTTTTCTCCCTGGGCCTCTACTGAAAATGGACATGTATCCAGTTAGACTAGCCCGTTCAACAAATGTAAAATAAAATAAATAAAAATAAATAATATATATATATATATATATATATATATATATATATATATATATATATACACATATAGATATATATATATATATATATATATATATATATATATATATATACATATATATATATATATACTCATACACACCTACATCTACTTGTTGCAATAGATTTTCTGTACTGTTGACTAACTGTCATGGTCAATATGTTTGTGAATATGTCAAATATATGTATCTGTGGGGTAGCTTAGTGTGAAGCTGTTTATGTCATGGTATTATTTCCTTGCTATGATCCTAGCAAAAGCTGTGTATACTGTTGCTAGGCAGAACAAGTGTGATTGCATACAGTGTGATTAAGTCCCTTGGTTTTAACTAGGGTGTGTCATTGGAGGCTAAAGTACTACATCTATGATTATTGACTGGTACCGATGTTGAATGCAAATCCTGTGTGTACTATAGTACTACTTGAAGCTCTGAGCCTGTACAGCAAAGTATGGTGTATGTCCACATTGCTTGCATCCACTGCTTTGTGTGGTCCCTGTATTCATCACAGATTACATTTCTCAAGATTAAGGTTGTGTAAGTACTGACAAACAGTACTGTATAGTACACACTGAAAGTTTCTCTGGGTTGTCTTACCTTTGTGTCATGTAATTATGTCTGATGTGTGTGTGGGTATGTCTGTAACATGTCCTTTGACATATGTGTGGTAAAACATATAACTGCGTATCTAGCAATATTCATAGTGTACTACAGCAGTATGCGACCTATATTCCCAATTGTGCACATATTTTGGCCACGGGTTTGCCATTAACATGTTGTGTGGTATAATAGTGATACATTTACTGGACCTTACATACTTATTGTGATGGATGATATATTTCTTTATACATCAGCTTGATGTATATCTGCTGTGGCTAGGTGGCGCATCGTGTTGCATACAGTGTGCCAGGTATTTTTGTATAGTCTTATATAGTGATTTTATTTTGTTGCTGTGCAGAACATGGTTCATTAGATAAAGAGTGAGCAAGGCACTTTCAAGCAGTTGTGGGGTGAGCAGTGATAAGTGGCAGTTACAGTGTTTCACTCTCGGTTAGCTTATAGGTTGCTATATATGGCAGTTCAGTGATATCTGTACTGTATAATGTTAAATGTGCCATATGACTTGCTCAGACATATTTTGTATTTATGTCTTCCAGGGATCATGGCCCATCGCAGGAACCCCAGTTACAGTAGTGCTGAAGATGATATCATTACTAGCAGTATGATTCAGCACTACCGTCTCATGTTCTCATGAACCAGCCAGGACCAGCAGGAGCATACTGCAATGTGGCAAGATGTTATCCACAGGGTAAATGAGGTAAGCCTGCATAACCGGACATATGTGCAGGTATGCCACCACTGCAGTGAACTTCTCAGACATGTCTGTCAGCATGCTGCTGATGTGCGTAGACAACAGCTTGCAACAGGAGGTGGTGTTAATATCCGTCCCTCCTAACCAGAGTGGAGGAGCTGCTCCTGAGCCTGGTGGCACCTGTCCAACAATAACAGCAGCAGACATACACCATGATGGAGGTTGTAGCCACCCAGCAAGCACACATGGAGCATGCAGGTAACATTGCATATCTGTAGACTACTGTTATCTGTATTGGTATATCATGCATATGTGAGATGTGGAGTGTGTTGTTCAAAGATGTGGAGCCTGTTGTTGTGCAATACTAATCATTTGGAACATAATCTGTAGCCCTGTGAATGTAAACTGTTGTTGTACTGTAAGATTGCAAACACACAGTAGCAATGCCTCAGTTGTGGCCACTGACAGACTGTCTCATCTCTATGTAGGTCCCTCTGGTGTGACATCAAGGCAGTGGACAGATGCTGGTGAGTGTGTTCTATATTTATTATTGTAAATAAAAAGTGCATGTCATAGTTAAGGTGTAGACCATGTACACATGTAACACACCTACCCATAATGCATGCTGGGCATGTTTGGTGTAATAGCACGCACATCTCACTAATGTGATTAGCTGCCTCAAACACATGCAATACCCAGACCATCTCAAACAAATGTGGCTAGACTGTAGTGACCATTGGATAGGCACAGTTGATACTCAACATGCACATAACATACACATCTATGTCATACACAGAGCATTTTAACATGCTACACATAAAGGATTCCCAAACCCACTGTAAAGACACCCTCCAGTATCCAAAATCTCATCCACACATTGCACATAATATACCTGAGGGGTAGAGGCCTATCATGGGGCATTTAAACACTCTTCAACACACTACACTTTCATGTCAGGGAATGCTCCTTATTGGCCTCCTTATAAACTCACATAACAACTGGCTGTGAAATGGTGAATTTAGCCAATGTAGTACAGTTCCGGTACAGCATGATTAGTGCTGGTTTGGGAAACATTTGTAGCCTTTAGTGACCACATGATGCTTCATGATGATGGCCTATAGTACTATACCTCATCCAGTTATTGTAACCACAGTACTACACATAGCTTTCATTGCTATACACCTTAATGTTGCATGTGTGCACACATATGCACCTCTAAACAGTATGCATACCAATCACCATTTGCACAACTGACACATATATGTCTTGTGATGCTATTGAGTGGCTAGGTCATATGAGACACATTGGGTATGTGTAGTGTTTAAATATGCAGGTGTGTTTTAGCATGCCATGTCATGGATGAGACTGGCATGTCCACAACATGATCTACACTCACCATAAGTACCATACATTGGGTATGTGGCCGAATGGTATTCCATCAATTATCCATGCACCACTGATGATGTTGTGTGAATACTCATCATGCATGTGCTAAAAATGTGTCCATAATTATTTGCTAAAGACACAGAGGCTGTAATCAGCATTGGATACCTATCTGACACACAGATACACATCCAGCAATGGTATGTACACCTGGGAGTTATTGTGCACAGTACATTACAGGGTTATGAATACCTGCACAGCAATGCTGTGTCCATGTATGCATTGTGTTCCAGATGGAGGGCCATCACCTAATAACAAAACACATGCATCAAAGCTATGTATACTGTTAGTAACAAGGACTGACTACACTTGCACTGCATGCTATTGAGCAACACATGTCCTGCAAGCTGACATGTGTGATATGACTGTTTTGCTTGTGATACTGTACCCCACCATCACCTGTTATTGTGTATGTTCTGTGATTGCTGGTGTTGTGTGTGTCTGCTTTAGGGAAGAGTGTATTTTTGTCTGTGTGTGCATGTGTGCATGTGTGCATGTGCGCATGTGTGCATGTGTGCATGTGTGCATGTGCACATGTGTACATGTGCACATGTGTGCTTGTGCTCATGTGTGCATGTGTGCATGTACGCATGTGGTCTGAAGTCATGTTCAGGTCTTAAAGTGTGTTTCCTGTTTTCCTCTCACAGGTGCCGAGGTGGGGCTGGTTCAGTACAGCAGGGAGCCTGATGTCACTGAGACAGACAGTGATCATGAGAATAGGTGTGTTGAGGCACAGGCAAGTGTGTCAGGGTCTGTTGTTGAGCCACCATTTGACAGTACACAAGTCTTCTCCCCATCCATGCACACAGTCATACTGCCTGTACATCCATCATCACCATTACCCTTAACTGAGGGACAGTGTACAGTTGGCACTGGCCAGAACAGTGTGGTATCTATGGCACATGTATCAGGGCACAGCAGCCATAGCCAGATGTCTGGAATGGTACCACATAGGCAGATGCTCAGGTGTTCTCATCAGAGCACTGCTGGTCATCATGCCCCTGGCAGACGTGCCACACCTCTTTCGACCACACGCATGTTCCAGGCTGTCATGGAGGCACAGACACGAATGGAACGGTACACCAAACAGGGATTAATGGCACAGACGGCTCATAACACCTCTGTAAATGACAGTATCCATGAACTAGCAGGTGCCATATGTAACTACACTGAGGTCATTGATAGACATTGAGGTGAGACATTGGATGTCCTCCACAATGTCATGTCCATGTATCAGGATAGTGCGGGATGGTTGAGATGTTGACATAGACGTATGCCAGCAACATCAGCAGCTGGAGTTCTCCGTGGACATCCAGCAAGTCACAGCCGCTCCCATAGTGCCAGTACCAGCCCCAGCAATGTTGGGGGGCTATCCATAGACCGCCCTAGCAGACCATGTGCACGTGGCTCTGGCCAGTTCCAGCAGGGACCTGGATCCAGTGGACATATGTCAACCTCTTTGGATAGTACCCAGTCTGTATTAGTACCTGATACTGTCTGCAGCACCCCTGCCAGGCACAGATTCTGTATCTGTGGCCAGAGACGTGATCTGTAAAGCCTGCCAGGTACAGTCTGTAGCTGTCTCACAAATCCCCGTATATGGCAGCCACATGGTGGAACTGTATGCATGCAGACACACACACATAAACCACAAACCTAGGGCAAACACATACCCGCACACATTACATCAACATTGGCCCATAACAGTACTCATGGCTCTCACACACACACTCACACACATGTCGATTGTATGGCTCAGTGTAGGCATCTGGCAAACCAAAAACACACCCTGTGCATATGATGAAACCAGTGCCACTTCCTGTCATCTGTAACATTGATGCAGGAACAGGCTATCATGGTGCTGATGCACAGGGTGACTTAATAAAGTCTAGCAATGGTTGGATGTGTAGTATGTTGTCAGCAGTAAAGTGTAATGATATCCTTGAAGGTGTAGCTGATCAGGCATGATGCATTAAACCTGTAATTAGCAATGTTGTATTGTTTTCACCAGTGTTTATTCTAATTGGCTGATGTGTGTAGTTGTGTCAGCATGCGTTATACAGTGGACAGTAAGTGTGGGGTCTGTGCAACACAGGTTTGCAAGTGTCCATTTGTGAACATGGTGGAGGTGCACTGTCTGCATGTACATGCATATTGGACATATGGGCAGGGTGACATGCCCTGTATTGGCCAGTGTTAACACTCCATAGTTTCTACTGGTGGCCAGTATGCATTGTACTACACACATTTAGGAACTTGAGTACGCATGTGTGTGTATGACATGGGTTGACACTGTGCTGTGGGTGATGCTGTTGTTGCTATCTGTCATTGGTTTGCATTACTAAGGTTAACACTGTCCCAGCTGCATAATCCTTTAGTAATGCAGACTGTTCACCTACAGGGTTGCATGGACCGTGTTATCACAAACACAAGAAATTCTCACTTATACAGAAAAAGTGCATTAGTCTCATGGACCCCTGCCATAAACTAAATATATAATAGAAGGTGTGAAGTTGGTCCAAAAATGAGTTACATACCAAGAAGGGATAACCTCTCTGGTCAGTATCATTAGGAAAATACAATCCCTCAATAAACATACAAGGCAAGCTTCAAAATACAAAATGGCAAGGATTCCAAAGACAACACAAAAGCTTTCTTTAGTGTTGTTTATAATCTACAGGGGAAATCTCAGATCAGGTCACAGTAATTGTAAATGGTCACAAAGTACACTTATCTGACTGACATTACCAATTTCTTGCCAGACAGTTTGAATGTGGATTTCACCACCCTGTCGTTACACAAGGGCCACATTTCAAGACCTGAAGAATGTAAAACCTGATGATTCACAGACACTCTAGTTAAAACATCTCTTTACCAAAGTCCAAACCACAGTGGCAATGGTACTGGACAGTGTCCCTGGCTGTGTCATACACAATATGACATGAAGTCACCACTCACCTAAACACTCTATTCAGATGCAGCCTCTATACAGATTACATACTTGTGGAATGACGCACGGTAATGGTGTTCACACCACAAGGGTTGAGCTACAACGTCTTCTTCTCTTCTTCTCCTTTCGGATGCTCCCATTAGGGGTTGCCACAGTAGAACATCTATTTCCATTTCTTCCTGCCCTCTGCATCTTGCGCTGTCACAACATCCACCTGCATGTCCCCTCTCACCGCAGCCATAAACCTCATCTTAGGCATTCCTCTTTTCCTGTTACCTGGTGGCTTCATCCTTAGCATCTATTTCACAATATACTCTGCATCCCTTCTCAGCACATGTACAAACCAACTTAATCCTGCCTATCTGGCTTGGTCTACTAACCCTCAAACCTGGGCTGACCCTCTAATATACTTATTCCTAAACCTGTCCACCCTCATCACACCCAGTGCAAATGTTAACATAAATTGATTAAGGGTAGAACTGTAACAGATCCTGGAAACTCTCATCCTATAAGCCAGACAAATTTTATCTGGAAGGCTATGCAGCACAGCATTATGGAACTCATTAACAGAGACATTATGAACCTGCAAACACTGCACCATACCCACTTAGGTTCTCTAAAGGCCAGATCATGGCTCCTACACCTAGTAGACTTCAAGCCAGTTAACAAGACTATAGGTGAGAGAGGGGAGGTACACACATCCAAGCTATAGCTCACCAGCAATTCATACCCATCCCACATTCTGGTATTATACATAACCTCAACACACTGACCATAAACAATTGTTAGATGATGGATTGACAACTGGCACACAGATGTAGGAGACACAGTAACATTTGCAGCCTCAGTGTACAATTCTATAACAGTAACAAGTGGTATTCACCTGCACTCAGTCCTGGGGCCACTCCTGTTTGGCATATAGCTTTTTTAGGTACAAGCAAACACAGTAGGGATATGTCTGCCCACATTTGATGAAAATGCATACTGTGTGCTATACTTTATTCTCCAGATGACACACACATCCTCCAAAAGGGTATCATAGAGACAGATACCTGGTGTCAAACTCATGCTGTAAAGCTATAAGCCAAAGAAAGCATAGTTATCCACTTTTAGAAAACAAAGTATCCCCAGAATACCACATAGGTAGTAGCTCCCAAAATGTGGAACAGGTACTAATGTATACATAGAGCCATGTGTTTAGTCATCTCTCCTTTGATAATCACATTACCAAAGGGTTTTGGAAATCCCTCTGTGGAGCACATAAGCAATAAAGGGTTTGCATGCAGATCCACAGAGGTTGTTGCACACATATAATGATTGGTCATCTTTGCCAGACTTTGCTTGCTTTGGAACAGTATTCAAATATACCTGAAGCATAAACCCTCACTCACACTCTTCAATAGAAACTGTGATGAGTGGATGTGAAACAGAAGATGTAATCCAGGGATCACTGCAGTGGCTAAGCTTGTCACAAGCATACAGAAGTGACCTAAGGTCTGGAAAGTGCCAGCATGCTCTGCCAAAGATAACAGATGCGTTCATGGAGAAAGCAGAGTACCCACTTATGAAATAATTGAGAGCACATGTATGTATATGGTTTTGCCCCACAGCTACCTTACATGTGTAATGCACATACAGTTGTCATTGTGATATGTCATACACTAGAAAAATCAAGACTCACTCCACATTGGACCAACAGTGTCACACACAGTCAGCAAGTGCAAGATTCCAACTCCTTCCTAAATACATTATGATATTACAGCAGTATGCATTTACACAACACACTATACACATGACTTAGATTTTATCTTTCCACAAGTATATTTGTAGGATGGTGACATCATCAGACTTGTCAAAGATGAGTATACCACTTTTAAGGGGTGTGAGTATTCTCCAAAAGGTTACTCCTCCCCAAGAATACACACACAGTTCGCAAGTGTAAGATTCAAACCTCGACCTGACTACATTATGATACTATAGCTGCACACATTTACACAATGTGCTATACACATCACTAGGATTGTTGATTTCCACAGGTATATTTGTAGGATGGTGGCATCATCAGACTTGACAAAGATGAGTATACCACTTTTAAGGGGTGTGAGTAGTCCCCAAAAAACAGCACTCCTCCTCAGAGAGACACACACACTAAGAGATGGCAAGTGCAGGATTTGAGCCCTTACCTAACTACATTATGATACTACAACAACACACATTTACACAACAAGCTATACACATCACTAGGATTTCTTCTTTCCACAGGTATATTTGTAGGATGATGACATCATCAGACTTGACAAAGATGAGTATACCACTTTTAAGGGGTGTGAGTAGTCTCCAAAAAGGTTGCGCCTCCCTAGAGAAACACACGCACCCAGTTGACAAGTGCAGAATTCAAACTGCTATCTAACTACATTATGATACTATAGCAGTATGTATTTACACAACATGCTACACACATTACTGGGATTTCTCTTTTCCACAGGTGTATTTGTAGGATGGTGACATCATCAGACTTGACAAAATGAGTATACCACTTTTAAGGGGTGTGAGTAGTCTCCAAAAAGGCTGCTACTCCCCAGTGAGACACACACAAACTCACAGTTAGTAAGTGTAGGATTCAAATCCCTACCGAACTACATTATGATACGACAAGAGTATGCATTTACATGACACTCTACATGCACTACTGAGATTTCTTCTTTCCACAGGTATATTTGTAGGATGGTGACATCATCAGACTTGACAAAGATTAGTATACCACATTTAAGGGGTGTGAGTAGTCTCCAAAGGTTGCTCTCTCCCCTGGGAGAGACAGACATACACACTCCACACACACACACACACACACACACACACACACACACACACACACACACACACACACACACACACATTTGGCAAGTGCGGGGTTCTTAATCCAAACTAAGTACGGCTTTACACTTCAGCAAGCAATATGGAGTTACAGGGTGCAATACAGACATTACTTGCTGACAGTTTGCCCAAAGGTTTTTTTTCACATTTGCTAACCTCAGCAGGCTTATCATACTAGGTGTATTGTGAGTGTATTGTATGCATAGGCCATGACCATATCATATATGGGTTGATGCACCACATGCTGGCACACACAGGGTCAAACTGGTGGCTAAGCTCTGTCAACTCAATACAGTCAGGAGGAGTAGGGTCATATAACCACAACACCAACTGTCTCACATAGACCTACAATATAAGCACCAGCAAAACACATACATAAATGCACATTACCATACTCAGAGTATACAAATATTAATCTGAAAAAGAGAGAGTGTCTTCCTAAGCAGACAAGCAAGCAACATGCACCTCCAAGCACACTCCAGAAAACACATAATACACCAAAGCAGTGTGCCTCACAACAGGCCCTAAGGCAAAACAACATACCCAACGCACTAGTAATAGATGACTTCATAGTCAGGCACACAGATGTTCCACTCACTTGGCTAGACAAGGGGAAGGTTACTGTCAGTTGTCTGTCAGGTGCTATGATCCACCACATAACACAAGCACTTACATCACTCCAGAACAGGTACATATATGACATGTTCTTTGTACATGTCAGTGTGAATATCTGAGACATACCTCCCAGGACAACATGACAAGAGATATATAGTACCTATATGATCATGTAGCCCAGGCTGGTATGACCCTGACCTTGAGTAGCATCTTATCTTCACCTACATGATACTGCAATATAACAGAAAGACAATAAACTTCAACAATTGGCTGAGCTTCTGGTGTCATTCAAAGGGGATCCAGTCTCTGTCTGCCTGTGATGACATGATAGACAAGCCTCGTTGCTTTGCTACAGATGGTTTGCACCTGTCACCCCTATGCTTCTGAATACTGGCCAAGGCTCTTGCTGTCCCCATATTACCTTTTTTAGGCAAGGCTCAAAGGTTCATAGGTTCATAGGTAGGTACTAGGCTATCGGACTTGGGGCCTATACAAGCCCAGCCAAAAAGGTACCCTGGCTTTTGCCACCCAAGAAATTTATTTTCCTGTGCCACTGTCAAGCAGAGACACAAAATTGATCCCCAGGGTGAATTTCCTATTTCCCATCCAATCATCAAGATTTTTCTTGAAGAGTGCTAATGAGGCGCTTTGTTTGATATAGATAGGTAGTTTATTCCAAAGTATGGGGAAGTCTCTGGGACAGGAATCTATCCATCCAGCATGTTCAGTTTATTGTGGTGACAAGGTTTAGGTCCCTAGAGCGTGTAGGTTCATAGGTTCATAGGTAGGTACTAGGCTATCTGCCCAAGGGCATTTATAAGCCTAACCAGAATGTGTTGGCTTTCACCTCCCTTTTAAATTAGTTTCCTGGGCCTCTGTCTAGCAGGGCCACTGAAGTGATCCCAGGGGTAAATTTACAATTTCCCATCCACTCATCAGGATTCCTCTTGAAGAGAGTCAGCGAGGGGCTCTGCCTAACATAAACTGGGATTCTATTCCAGAGCGAGGTAAGTCTCTATGACAGGAATCTATCCCTCCAGCATGTCCTGTTTATTGCTGTGCTGAGGTTTAATTCACTGGAGAGTCTGGCTCTAAAAGATTTGTTTTTCTTGCATTGGAGCATGTCCATTAATTCCGGGTTGGACACGGCCTTATACATCAGGCATAGATCACCTCTGAGCAGGCAGTAAGCAACCGAGTAGAGCTGGAGTTTCTTTAGTCGAGCTGCATAGGGCATCTCTTTGAGGCCCATGATCCTCTTGGTGAGGTACTTCTGTGGTCTTTCCAGCTGTTGCATGTGCCGATTAAGGTACATACCAAATGGGGCATTGTACTCTATTATGGGCCTAATGAGTGATGAGTAGAGCTGCACAATGACCTCTCTTGATCTAGAGGTGAACCCTTTCATGATTAGGTGGGCTACATAGAAGGAATTTCTAACCACTTTGGCAATGTGATTATCAAAGGAGAGGTTACTATCTACCTGGGTCCCCAGGTCCCTAATTAAATTTTCCGTACCTAGTGGATTAACACCTATGTGGTAATTTGTGGGCACTTTGTTTTTTCCAAAAGGGATGACTATGCATTATTTGGTACTCAGCTTCAGGCCATGGTTTTGACACCAGGTACCTGTCTCTGTAAGACCCTTCTGGAGGATGTCTGTGACAGCCAGAGAGTCAGTTATGGCCCCCAGTTTGCACTCATCTGTGAACGTGGTCAGCCATAGTCCTCCCGTGCTTGCCTGTACCTCAAAAAAGTATATACTGAACAGGAGGGGTCCCAGGACCGAGCCCTGTGGGATGTCACTTGTGACTGGTTTAGAGTCGTTCATGGCACCCGCAACTCTGACCATGTGTGTTCTATCTGTGAGCCAGTTGGCCACACATCTCATGACATAGGGGTTAATGTTCAAGCTGGTAAGCTTGTTTATGATGCCAGAGTGGGGAATGGTGTTGAAGACCTTAGCGAGGTCCAGGTAGGCTGTGTGGACTACCTTCCCTTCATCTATGGCCATGGTAACTGTTTCAAAGAAGTCAACTAGGTTTAGGAGGCAAGATCTGCCTTTAACAAAGCCGAATTGGTTAGGGTACAGTGTCTGGAGGTTCCCAATGTCTCTGTTTATGAGTTCCATGATAATTCGGTCAATAGCTTTGCAGACCAGGCTGGTCAGGCTTATAGGGAGATAGTTCCCAGGTTCTGTTGTGGCACCACCTTTGGGGAGCGGGATGACTGTTGCTGTACGCCATTCTTTGGGTACATAGCCTGTGGTAAGGCTGAGTCTGAACAGCGAATTTAGGTGAGGGTTTAGTTCCTTTTGGAGCTCATGTAAGATGCAGCCTGGGACACCATCCGGTCTCATTGATGCTGTGTTCTTAGCTTTGGAGAGGGCTGTTTTTACCAGCATGTCTGTGATGTCTGGGGCTCTGCATTCTTTTGGGATGGACACGGACCTTTTTGGGGCTGAGGTGGGGTGAAGTTTGCACTGAACTTGTCCACCAGGATGTTGGCAATGTCAGTTGGTTCAGTGTACTTTCTGCCATTTTGCAGTAGCTCAGAGCATATCTCAGAGTTGCCACCTAAATTTTTGACATAGTTAAAGAAGGCTTTGTGGTTATCTTTAGATTCCTTGACAATTTTTCTTTAGAAACTGGCCTTGGATGACTTTATGAGCGATCATAGTTTCTTGCTAATATTGATCAGTGATGCCTTTCCTTTTGGAATTTTGCTCTATCATGTAGTAGTTTCCTCCTTCTGTTGTATAGCTTAATTATGGCCAAGGACCACCAGACTGGTTTTCACTTTTTAGAGGAGTGAGTCTAGGTTTTACTTGGGATGGCTCGATACATGCATCCCTGTAGATGCTCATAGAATGCACTTGTAAAGGATTCTGTGGATTGGATAGCATTATCCTGTAGCAAGGGGGCTTTGAAACTTTCCACTTTGGTCTTGAGAAGTGTGAAGTTTGCTTTTGAAAAGTTTTTCACAGTGGTTTCCTTGACTGGAGGTATGGTCGGGATGTGGATGTCCAGTGTGATTACTTTATGATCTGATCTTACCAGCAAGGGGTTTACCTCTGATGTGGACCACTGATCCCCCATGTTGGTGATGATCAGGTTCAGTATGTTGTCACCTCTAGTGGGCGTGGTGACCAGCTGTTCCAGGGCGTTTGAGTTTATGAACTCTAGGAAGCATTGGGCAAAGGAGTTTGTACTTGAGTAATTCTCCCAGTCAATGTTTGGGTAGTTGAAATCTCCTAATATCATGGTGTTTGGTAGGCCCTTTATATTTTCCAGTGTTCTCAGGAATGCTGAGTAAGGGTCCTGAGACAAGGTAGGTGATCTGTAGCAGGCTACAATCTGATAAGCAGCTTTGCCCACTGTTAGTTGCACTTGGATGGTCTCCTGGGCCTCGTGCTGTGCCACTAACCTGGAGGTGTGGGTATCCTTTATGAAAATGGATACACCCCCTCTTTTTGTATTTTGGTCTGGGTTTTGGGGCCGAAGCTTGGAGGGATTGGGATTTCTTTAAGTGGAGCATGTCCAACAGCTCTGGGTTTGACATAGCTTTGTATGTTAGGCAGAGATCACCTCTGAGTAGGCGATATGCAACAGAGTAAAGCTGGAGTATTTTGAGACGGTCTGTGTAGGGCATGTATTTGAGGCTGGTAATCCTCTTTGTGAGGTATTTCTGCGGGCTTTCCAGTTGTTGTACATGTCTTGTGAGGTACATACCAAAAAGGGTGTTGTACTCTATAATGGATCTAATGAGTGATGAGTAGAGGGGAACAATGACCTCTTTTTTTCTTAATGAGAAACCTTTTGTGATGAGGTGTGCCATGTAGAAGGATTTCCTGACTACTGTGGCGATGTGATTATCAAAGGCGAGAGTACTGTCCACCTGTGTCCGAAGGTCTCTTATCACACTTTCAGTGTTAAGTATACTATCGCCTATGTTGTAGTTCATGGGTACATAGTTTTTACCAAAGTGGATGGCAATGCACTTTTTGGCATTGAGCTTGAGGCCATGGCTTTGACACCAGGCATCTGTCTCAGTGAGGCCCTTTTGTAGGATGTCCACATTGTTAGTAGTTTCAATTACGGCTCCTAGTATGCAGTCATCTGGGAACTTCATTAGCCAAAGACCTTCTGTGTTAGCCTGTACTTCAGGGAAGTAGATACCAAACAGGACAGGACACAGGACAGAACCCTGTGGTACTCCACTTGTCACTGGTCTGATGTCGGATTTGGAGTCTGCTACTTTCACAGTGTGGGTTCTGTCAGTGTACAAGTTTGCAACCCAGTTTGTGACATAGGGATTTATACCTAGTTTAGTGAGTTTATCTATAATTGCAGAGTGGGGGATGGTGTTGAAAGCCTTGGCAAGATCTAGATAGGCTGTGTGAACCACCTTACCCTTGTCTATGGCTTTGGTGACTGCTTCAAAGAAGTCTATCAGGTTTAGGAGACATGATCTGCCTTTTACAAACCCAAACTGGTTGTGGTCCAGAGTTTGGAGATTACCAATGTCTTTGTTTATAAGTTCCATGATGATGCATTCCATGGCCATGCAGACCAGGCTCATCAGGCTAATGGGGCGCTAGTTCCCGGGGTCCATGGTGGCTCCCCCTCTGTGTATTGGGATAAACGTCGCTGTGTGCCATTCAGCAGGCAGAAAGCCTGATGTGAGGCTATGATTGAACATGGTACTTAGGTGTGGTGCCAGTTCGTTCTGTAGTTCATGTAGAACGCAATCTGGGATGTTGTCTGGTCCCATGGATGCTGTGTTCCTGGCTTTGGAGAGTGGTTTTTACCTGTGCAGCCATGATGACAGCAACTTTGCATTCTTCCAGTATGGAGATGGGCTCTTTCATGGGTGAGAGGGGGGTAAAGTTAGCACTGATCCTATCTGCCAGGATGTTGGCAATATCAGTTGGGTCTGTATATTTAGTGCCATTGTGCTGCAACTCAGAGCAGATCTGAGGTTTGCCATTGAGATTCTTGACATAGCTATAGAATGCTTTGTTGATGTCTTTAGAATCAGTGGTGATTTTATTTTCATAACTAGCTTTGAAGGATTTTTATCAGGGATCGCAGCTTCTTACTGAGGCTGACCAGGGAGCTCCTTCACTCATGGGATTTTACCCGCTTTTGCAACAGTTTCTTCCTTCTGTTGTACAGTTTGTTTATGGCAGGGGACCACCAGATTGGCTTCCTTTTCTTGGAGGATAGCATCTTGGTTCTGTTTGGGATAGCACGATCCATGCACTCATGTAAGTGCTTATAAAGTGCAGTTATGTAGGATTCAGTAGTCATAACTGTATTGTCCATCTGCATGGGTGTCCTGAAGTTCATCACTTCTGTCTTAAGAAGCATGAAGTTGGCTTTGGAGAAAACGTTTAACATGGTTTCCTTAATGGGGGGTGGGGGCAGAATGTGGATATGTAGGGTAATTAGCTTATGGTCAGATCGGACCAATAAGGCGTTGACTTCAGGTGTGGAACACCAGTCACTCAGGACAAACCAAACCCTGTAACCAACACAAATAACCACAAAGTGAGCTAAATGCTACTCATTGCCAGAAGTCTCAGCCTCCAAATGCACACACTCGAGGCACTTCTCAGTATGGAAAATATTGATATCTGTGCAGTAACAGAAACCTAGTTCAAGGCTCCAGGAAAGCACACCAGCACTACCAGGATACTACTCATTCCATACCTTCCAGCATCAGAACCTGGATCATAGCACATAGGGTGGGGATGTATCCATATTCATCAAGGATACCTACACCTCTCTCTACATGCTCTGTACAGGATATATACCCATAGAATGTTGCACAGCAATGTTCTTCCCACTCCACAGGGATGGGGCTACAAAAGACCCTTGGCATTCATGCTCTATGAGCCTGATGAGTCTGATCTGCAAGGTAATGGAGCCAATCATAATGGAAGTCCACAATAAAGACATTGGGAACCTTCAAACAGTTGAGCACATCCAGTTTGGCTTTATCAAATGTAGATCAAGCCTCCTGAACTGGGTGGATTTCTGTGAGACAGTTACCCAGGCTACAGATGATTGAAATGAGCTCCACACAGCCTACCTATACCTCGCTAAGGCCTTTGACACCATTCCCCAATCAGGTATCATAGATGAACTCACCAACCTGGGCATGAATCCATACATCACAAGATGGATTGCAAACTGGCTCACAGATAGATCCCACAAATTAAGAGTTGCTGGCTATATGTCAGACTCTACACCAGTAACAACTGGTGTCCCCCAGGGGTCAGTCCTGGGGTCCCTCCTGTTTGGTATAGACTTCTCAAAAGTACATGCCAACACAGGAGGGTTGTGGTTGACTTAGTTTGCTGGGAACTGTAAAGTGTTTGCCATAATAGATTCACCGGATGACACAAATATTCTCCAGAAGGGACTCTATGAGACAGATGTGTGGTATCAGAATCATGGCCTCAAGCTCAACATGGAAGAATGCATAGTAACCCCCTTTGGTGAAAACAAAGTACCCACAAACTACCACATAAGTGTTACCCCCTAAAAACTGAAAAGGTAATAAGGGATCTGGGGACACAAGTAGATAGTCATCTTTCCTTTGACAACCATGTTGCCAAAGTGATTAGGAAATCCTATGTGGCCCATCTAATCAACAAAGGGTTTGCATCAGGATCAAAAGAGGTAGTGGTGGCCCTCTACTCTTAACTCATCAGACTGATCATTAAGTACAATGCACCATTTTGGATGTACTAGACTAAGCATATCCAGCAGCTGTAGCGACAACAGAGGTACCTCACCAAGGGGATTACTGACCTCAAACAGTTATGTTATGCAGCACAACTGGTAAAACTAAACCTGTTCTCAGTTGTGTACCACCTACTCAGAGGCACACTCTTCCTAACATACAGAGCCATGTCCAAGACATAACTATTGAACATGCTCCATCTACAGATAACAAAATTGAGTCACACTACACACTCCAGGGATATGAACCTCATCACAACAATGAATACAACATGCTGATGGGATAGAGTACCATCCCAGACATGTGCCTTACTGTGGAATAGAGTTCCAATGTACATCAGACAGAGCTCCTTGCTGACACTCTTCAATAGGAACCTTGATGAGTGGATGGGAAACAGACAATTCACACCAGGCATCACATCAGCAGCCCCAATAGAAAGGGGCTTAGGGTACTAACTATTAGAACTAGGGCTTAGGAGACTACCCAATGGGGTGGTGAAAGCTGCACAGCTTGCCTAGGCTAATATATGCCTTCGTGAAGATAGTCTACTACATACCTATGAACCTATGTGACAGGTACATGTCTACAGATAGCAGATGTGTATTTCATTGCACAGTCATGTTGTACAGCAGGCACATGGACCACATACATTGCAATCCTTACAGATTCTGGTGGCTGTTAAGTACAGTGGGTGAGATGTGCACCTCATGTCTTTTGTGCCATTGGGATGTGTGCTGGATGGGACAGTCCTGGATGGCTCCCTGTCATGGTCACCCTCTTACACACATCTCTGCCCATCCATCTTTGGCTTATTATACTGTGTTCCCCCTACATATATATATATATAGGTACATAGGTAGGTAATAGGCTATCTGCCTGAAGACATATATTAGTATGCCCAGAGTGTGCAGCTATCACTACACATGGGGTTAGTTCCCTAGGCTGCTGTGTAGTAGAGCTGATAAAGTGATCCATGGTGTGACAGTTCAGTTTCACATACACTCATCAAGGCTCCTCTGGAAGAGCTTCAGTGAAGGACTCAGCTTAATGTAGGTTGGGAGCCTGTTCCAAAGCAAGGGAAGTCTGTGAGTTAGTAATGTATCCCTCCAATATGTTCTATTTATTGTTGTGATGATGATATCCCTACAGCATGTGGCACAGTGAGCTTGGGTTTACTTCAGATAGTGCATGTACATCAGTTCTGCTTTGGACATAGACCTGTCTGTTGGGCAGAGATCGCCTGAGTAGACAGTATGCAACAGAGTACAGATTGAGTTAAATTCAGTCTTGTTGCATGGGGCAACTGTCTGAGGCCAGTAATCCTCTTGTTGAGGTACTTCAGTGGTCTTTCCAGTTGCTGAAGGTGCCTAGTCAGATTCATCGCAAGAGTGCCGTGATACTCTCTGATGGGTCTGATGACTGATGAGTAGAGGGAACCTCATTTGACCTACATGCAAAGATCTTGGCAATTTGTGGGAACACATAGCATGATTTTCTAACCACTTTGTGAATGTGTTTCTGGAAGTAGAGATGACTATCCACATGTGTCCATAGATCCCTTATTATTACCTCCATATTTAGGGTGTTGGCACCTATGTGGTATTTGTATGACTGTAGCTCGAGGCCATAATTTTGACACTACATCTGTCTGACTGAGACCCTTTTTAAGGATGTCTCTGTTGTCCCAAACATTGATTATGACAACCTTTTTGTAGTCAACCACAAACTTTGCTAACCATAGCCCTCGTGTGTTTGACTGTATTTCTGAAAAGTATACACCAGACAGGAGGGGTCCCAGGACTGAGCCATGGGGGACAGCAGTTGTTACCAGCTTACAGTACAACAGGGAGACCACAATTCTTACCTTGTGGGATCTATCTGTGCCCCAGTTGGCAATCCATCAGATGACATACGTGTTTATGCACAGGTTGTTGATTTTGTGGATACGACATGTGTGCGGGATGTTGGAAAAGGGCTTTTCAATGTCTATGTAGGCCATGTATAGCTCATGCATTGATGTATGTCCTGGGTACATTCCTAGAAAACTATCTAGCAGATTTAGGAACCATGATCTGCCCCTGACCAAACCAAAATGGGTAAGGTTGGGTGTTTGTAGGCTCCCAATAGCTCTGTTTATGAGTTCCATAATGATGGACTCCATGGCCTTGAAGATCAGGCTTATTAGGCTTATAAGACAATAGTTCCCATGGTCTATTGTGCACCAACACTTGTGGAGTGTGCCAAATGTTGCTGTAACCCATTCAACAGTTTCACATCCTGTACAGAGGGTGAGTCTCAACAGACTGTTCAGGTGCAGGGTCTGTTTGTTTTGGAGTTCACATATGACACAGCCAGGGAAACCATGTCATCCCATAGACACCATGTTTTTAGGTTTGGATAGAGCTGTTTAACCATTGTATATGTGATTTCTGGGTTTTCACAATCTCCAGGTATGGTAATGGGCCCTTTTGTCAGAGAAAGGGGGGTAAATATGTATGAACCTGTCTGACAAGATGTTGGCAATGTCAGTCATGTACATGTATTCATTTACACTTTGTACTGACTCAGAACATATATGAGTTTACATTGATATTTATGACATAGCGAAAGAAAGCTTCATGGTTCTCTATGGACTCTTTAGCAATATTTTTGCCAGAACATGGCTTGGATAATGTTAGGAGTGCTCATTGTTTCTTGATGATACTGATCAGAGATTTATTGATCTTCTTTGGATTTTTGCTTTCTTTGAACAACTTAAGTACTTGTAGTACATAGTTTGATTATGACAGGGGTCCAATATATTATATGGGTCTGTTTTCATATCACTGTGTGCACAAGGCAGGAGTGGTGAATAGTGACAAGTGTCTGGAGTAAGAACTGCAACTGCCAGATATGTGTGGCCCACTGCTGTACTCAGACATGGCCTAAGTGTGTGAGCATGCCCAGTATGACCTTTCAGTATGTTGCTGACTGAAATTTGCTAAATTTGTTTAAGTGTGTGAGCATGCCCACTATGGGCATATATACTATATGTGTGTGAAAAACCAAGTTGGTTTTTACTTTAGGGCTCACCTTTGTGTTGTACATCAACAGGAAGCATGCTGTGCCTGCAGTGCTTCCATGAGTCAATTCGCATAGACTTATCAACATTTCTACATACAGGGGGGACAGCTATTATTTGTACATTTCTACCTGGGGGCACACCTGATTGTTACTGTGGGCGTACATAGGATGAGGGGTACACCTGACACATACACATTTGCTAGGCCTGCACTGCTATGTCAGGTACTCCATTTCAGTCTGCATTGTTGCCTATCATACTGGCTTGAGGCATACCACTGTACTACAGACCTTAGCTTCTAATTACACGCATATTTGTTTGTGACTTCATAGCCTACCCAACCCACATCACACTGCCTGGCCTGCTGTTATCTGTCTGCATAGGCCTGAGGGGAGGTTACTCATATGCCTCTTCAGAGGGCATGATAAAGCATTTGTTTGTGTTTGCGTTTGTCTACAATTGTCCTGCTGGCTGTGACTGTTAGGTATGTGAACCCCCAACTGGTATGTGTGAGTGACTTAAGTTGTGTCTGTGCCAGTGAAATGCTGTCATGGCTTAGTGGTTCAGTACTGTGACTATAGTGCACAGTATCCTGAGTTTGAGCCCTGTCACTGCTTTTTTATTTTCCTGCTGGGCAGACCTGACTGGTTAAGAAACAGTAAAGCAGATGTGAGTGTGTTTACCCGACTTTGCTCGAATTTGCCCAACATTGCCCAACTTTGCCCGACATTGCCCGACGTCACAGTGTTTAGCACGGTGTGCAGCTATGCCCAGTTGTATTTAAATATGCTCAATACTGGTAAAATATGCTTAGCAGTGCTTTATATTGCTTAAAATAGGGCACTCATGCCTCAACTGGTGCTGCCGGGCTGCCTATGTTGGAGGCACATAGTACACTCCCTATACATTTGTAAATCCAATAAAAATGTGCAAAACACGGAGCGGAAAACCAGCGGAGGTATATTCCAATGTTTTAATAGATCCACACAAATGAACACAAAAAACATTTACTACATGAACACCTTCAATCTATTTACATGCATTTTCGTCTTGTTTTTCTAGACTTCATCAGATGACCAGTGAATACATCTGTTACTGATATTTATATTAAGTTTCATTAACAAAAACCAATGAGATTAACTAATCTGTGTTTAAAACCACCAATGGGTTTGCAATTGAACCAAATGCAAAATTCAGTGTCATTATATCACTTAAAACTTTTATCACTATATATTTTATATCACTTAAAACACACTCCCTATACATGTTTGAAAACAGGTAGTGTCAAGTTAGGCATCTCTTTTACTGTATTTGCGAGTCAGAGAGAGGTGTCATTTCCAGGGTTCCTACTAAGTCAGTGTATGTGCTATGCGTTGCCTCTTTGCCAAGGCCAGGGCATACTGGGCATGCCTCCTTCTGCCTACTGAGGCAGGCTCAGGTTGTTCCTCCTCTGAGTCATGCTGTGCCTGTGCAGACCTTGGCAATGGTGGGGTGCTGTTTGGCCCTGCCCCATGCTGTTCCTGCTGCAGCTGTTTCCACAGGATCATATTGTGTAGCATGGCACATACCATAACAATTTGGGTACATGTAGTTGGTGAGTACTGCAAGGCTCCACCAGATGTGTCCAGGCACCGGAACCGTGACTTGAGCATCCCAAACACATCTTCAATTATGTTTCTTGTTTGTGCGTGTGCCTCATTATGGAGTTCTTGTTCAGGTGTGTGTGCATTTCTGATGGGTGTCATCAGCCACGACTCCAGTGCATATCCAGCATCACCCACTAGGTGACAATCTGGGATGTCCCCATTGGCAAATCTCTGGTACAGCTGTGTCAGATGCCAGATGTGGGAATTGTGATAGCTTCCAGGGCAGCCAGCACACACATTCATTATTATGCCTTAGGCATCGCACATGGCCTGGCAGTTGATGGAGGGAAAGGCCTTGTGGTCGATGTAGACCCTACCCCACTCACGGAGTGATGCTTTGATGCATATGTGCGTGCAGTCTATTGCACCCACTACCTCAGGGTATTCTGCTGTTTGGTGGAAAAGACACATATTGCTGTCCAGTGCCTCACGAGAATTGGGGAAATATACATGGTCACCGACATGTGCTGACATGGCATCCAGGAGCTGGTGGAGTACCCTGGATGCTGATGCCTATGAAATCCCCATCATATCACCAGTTGGTCACTGGAAGGTACCTGTAGTTGGTATTCTTATGCCAACACATACCTTGGTATCCACTGGGATGGGTTCCCCTCTGTTGGTTCTGTGTGTGAGGCGTGGCCGGCACAGGTCAACAGCTTGCTGCAGGAGGTCTCTGTCCACCCTATAGCACTCCACTATCTCCAGTGCATGTAGCCCCTGATAAGTTACCCTGGGTCTGTACACTCTTCTCCGCCTCCTCACTGTGGGTTGCTCAGCAGCATTCACAACATCACCACCCTCAGCACCTTGCACATGTTGGTTTATGATAGCAAAAGCAGCCCCTAACATTTTGTCTGACTTAAGCTTTTTAAGCTTTCCCTCTTTGTATATTTCAGTGCTGCACAGTTCTTGGGAAAAAAAACAGGGGGAATGCTGTTTGCAGAGTTTAAAGTGCTGGGCTGGGCTGGGATAGTCTGCTGCCTGTGTAATTGGCTGATTCTGATATATTTCACCTGGCAGCTCTGCTAGTTCTCCTTGGTTAACGTCCTACTGCTTCTTTTCCTTCCTTTTCCCTTTCTGTTTCTGTCCGTGGCAGCACCGCGCAAACACGTGCTCACATGAGCACACATGATCGCACACGCTGTGTGCATGTTTGCAAGAAATTTCTGATCTTTTAACAGTGTGCACCTTTGGTTTCAGGTTTTCAAATAGGACAACTGTAGGCACGCCTCTTGCAATCCTGAGCAACTCAGGGCAATCACAAGCCACTGTGCTCCAATAAGCTTACACCCTTTCTGACACACCCTCTCATGATGTCACCTATCTTCTACTCTACTACTCACCTACTCCTACACTTACACTCTCGGGACATGGCTCACATGCAGGGGAAAATTGGGATTGACTATCTTTATCCTCATTTGCATAGGATTGCCTACTAATGCATGGTTACATCTCTCACACTGAGCTTCCCCCCCTTAGCTACCACTACTCAGTGGCCATGTTGTCTTCAGCCTGCCATTCACCTGCATGGCAGGATAAGCTTTTTAGTGAAAATGCCTATTTTTGGCTATTTTTAAATTATTTTCTTGTTTTTTAAAGCGCCGCACATTTGCATGGTGCTGCGCTATGCTTAAACATTGGAGATCGGGGAAAAAAAAGTTAGATTTTAATAATTTTAAACATTTATAAATGCCAATGGCCTTATAGTTGGCCATTGGCATGCTTCCTCGACTGTATGCATCCTTTATTTGGAGCTGTCATAGCTCTGTTTAGCTATTTGCAGAACGGTACCCCGTTACCAATGGAGTACATTTCTGCAGATAACACTAATCTTCCACGGACAGGTTAGTGTTTCCTGAATTGCATATTTACCTCATTTGCATAGCTTTCAGCAGCAAATTAGGTAATTTGCATACCATGACACTGTCCATGCAAGAGTAACTTTAGCAGCTCTTGTGCATGCCCCTGCCTGCTGTTCCTGGATCGCACAACAGACATATTACCTGTTTGATGTCTTACACTACTCTACAACTCCATGCAAGCTTTCGTAAATCTGGCCCGTTGTAAAATCAGAACCTAGAAGTATATATGTAACTTACACCTTCATCATTAAAAATTATTTTTTTTTAAAATACAGCTGTATATATGAAAAGGAATGTACATAAAATATATATTAAAAACATGTTGTTGTTAAAGGTGCTCGCAACCTTTACCAAATCAAGAAAACCCTCTCTGACTGGAAAAAAGTTACCTATCAAATACTTTTAATTTTAACTTACTTGATATGGATGCTATATTATTTAACCCTGGGGGGAATATGCATTTAGAAAGACCTGCCACCAGGTTTCTTTCTCTTCAAGGAATATCTTCCATGGACCCCCCATCCCCACATTTTACTTGTTGCAATATTACAAATTTGAATGTGTGATCAGGAAAAGATTTGATGTGCCTATATAGTGCATTTTTCTCATCACTTTGCCGCAATTCATATCTATGTTCATATATCCTTTAGGCCAGTTTGCATTGAATTTTGCCTATATAGAAGGCTAAGAACTCATACAGAACTGCTTGGGTGTAACAACTATATTTTCCTTTTATTTTAATTCTTTTATCACGTACGGTGATGCTAAAGGTTGGCAAAATAAAATTACCCCCCGGATTCATGAAGCTCGGCGCAAGGCCGGTGTAAGGCATGCGCCGGCAGTGCAGTGTATAACCGGCGTAGTAGTGCCACATGCATAGTAATGAGTGTGCGCCACAACCACAACCACGTGCAGTCTGCCTCATATGTTTGCTGTGTTCCACGTAACAGTAGCAGTCCGGCACCCACATGATAACTGACGACAGGACACAACGACAAACATGCGAGGAAGACACCACATCGGACGGAAATGCCATATGCATGCATAACATATCACTGTGCCCACTATCAATGTTTCTAAGAGAAACATAACATGACTGGCCCCGAGTGTCCCACTATCTCCTAAGGCCGTGTCCAGATATACGTCCCCTGAGGTGGAGTGTTATGAACAGACACAGATACATGTGTGTGGAAACACTAGGATCCACTTCAAAATGATGGGATGTGCTCATAGCCGGCCTTAGGCATAGGCCAACCCGGCGGCTGCCTAGGGCACTGCTCTAGCAGGGCCACCTTTCCAGTATTTATGTCATGTAGGTACACCAGGATGGGGGCACCATGTGTTGTGGTGGGGGGCGCCATGGAGCCCTATCGCCTAGGGCAGCGGTTGACCTAAGGCCGCTCCCGTGCTGCCGTAGGAGGGGTAGTACGGTCTGCAGGTATGTGCTGAAGTGCACATGAAACAGCGGTCTACAAGGATTACCCATAGTGGCGACACCTGCACAGACGGTTATGGCGGGACATACACACGACCATGCACACAGCTCAGATAGACATACACACACCATAAACAGGCAATGATACACAAGGTCTATGGTGTGTACGAGTACAGTGACAGTACAGCAAGGATAGTCGTCTGCCAAGATATACAGCAGATGTCTCTAGGGCGTGCCGGAATACGGACGTTGCATGGACAATGAGTGGATATGCATCGTACCACAGTTCTATGTGTCAGCCATGCAAATATGCGATACATGGGACAGACAGCTGTCCATGCAAGAGCAGCACTATGGGCATAACATATGTATGTATATATACATCGAGAGAGATACAGACAGACACATGTGGCAAGGCCAGGAGTGGAAAGTACACAGCACTACCCCATCACACCACAGCAGGGCGCACGTGGAGAACACGCTATGGAGGTCGCCAACCACAGCAGGCACACAGGCAGTCCACTAGCCGCGTCTCAACATCCACAAACACAGAGATGTTGGCAGGATATAAGTGTTCTGCGGAACGTCTAAAACCATAACCTATGAACCCATGCGGCTGGGAGCATAGACACACACACACAGCTGGCAGGCATGGGGATTGACATTACCCCCAACTACCCAACCGCACGACAGTATGACACAGGTATGGAACGTGCTACATGGACCACTGAACACAGCACCGTCAGAGGCATACGTCTAGGTGGGTGACATCATCCGTAAAGGAATAGACGCCAATAGCCAAAGTATGTGTTGCGAAGTGTCTAAAAGTATTACTATCTCCAGAGGCAGCTGGAAACACCCACACACACACACCACAAACACACACGGGGAACGGCCAGGGGTTGAACCTACGCCTACCTACATGAACACACTACAGCATGATGCATTTACAGAACGCGCTACCGAGATTACTGAGCACAGCGCTGTCAGAGGCATACTTCTAGGTGGGTGACATCATCCGTAAAGGAATAGACACCAATAGCCAAGGTATGTGTTGCAAAGCGTCTAAAAGCATTACTATCTCCAGAGGCAGCTGGAAATACACACACACACACACCACAAACACATACGGGGAAGGGCTGGGGGTTGAACCTACGCCTACCTACATGAACACACTACAGCATGATGCATTTACACAATGCACTACCGAGATTACTGAGCACAGCGCTGTCAGAGGCATACTTCTAGGCAGGTGACATCATCCGTAAAGGAATAGATGCCAATAGCCAAGGTATGTGTTGCGAAGCATCTAAAAGCATTACTATCTCCAGAGGCAGCTGGAAACACACACACACCACAAACACACACAGGGAAGGGCTGGCAGTTGAACCTACGCCTACCTACATGAACACACTACAGCATGATGCATTTACAGAACGCGCTACCGAGATTACTGAGCACAGCGCTGTCAGAGGCATACTTCTAGGCGGGTGACATCATCCATAAAGGAATAGACGCCAATAGCCAAGGTATGTGTTGCGAAGCGTCTAAAAGCATTATTATCTCCAGAGGCAGCTGGAAACACACACACACACACACACCACAAACACACACGGGGAAGGGCCGGGAGTTGAACCTACGCCAACCTACATGAACACACTACAGCATGATGCATTTACAGAATGCGCTACCGAGATTACTGAGCACAGTGCTGTCAGAGGCATACTTCTAGGTGGGTGACATCATCCGTAAAGGAATAGACACCAATAGCCAAGGTATGTGTTGCGAAGCATCTAAAAGCATTACTATCTCCAGAGGCAGCTGGAAACACACACACACACACCACAAACACACACGGGGAAGGGCAGGGGGTTGAACCTACGCCTACCTACATGAACACACTACAGTATGATGCATTTACAGAACGCGCTACCAAGATTACTGAGCACAGCACTGTCAGAGGCATACTTCTAGGTGGGTGACATCATCCATAAAGGAATAGACGCCAATAGCCAAGGTATGTGTTGCGAAGCGTCTAAAAACATTACTATCTCCAGAGGCAGCTGGAAACACACAAACACACACACACACACACCACAAACACACACGGGGAAGGGCCAGGAGTTGAACCTACGCCTACCTACATGAACACACTACAGCATGATGCATTTACAGAATGCACTACCGAGATTACTGAGAACAGCGCTGTCAGAGGCATACTTCTAGGTGGGTGACATCATCCATAAAGGAATAGACGCCGATAGCCAAGGTATGTGTTGCGAAGCATCTAAAAGGATTACTATCTCCAGGGCCAGCTGGAAAAACACACACACACACACGGGGAAGGGCCGGGAGTTGAACCTACGCCTACCTGCATGAACACACTACAGCATGATGCATTTACAGAACACGCTACCGAGATTACTGAGCACAGCACTGTCAAGAGGCATACTCCTAGGTGGGTGATATCATCTGCAGAGGCAAGGCAGCCGATAGGGAATGAAGACAGAGTGCGCAGTCACACAGCATGTTACTATCCCAAGGTGGGCGTACAGTAACACGGTAGTGCTGCACTCGGGAATACCAACTAACTACGGAGCACAACATCACGACATGGATACGGGATGCACCACAGACAGTATACCCTATGGGAGAGCAACTGGCGTGCATGATGTAGGCAGCCATTTTGGCATATCAACCACATATGACTCACCTGGACGGCCACCATGGCTATACAGGATGTCATTGGCCATGGCTACACGCCTTTTAGCAGACGTCGGTGCCGACTGTACTGTGTTCCCACGAATGCCGTACTGGGCATGCCCTCACACCTAGCGGTCACCAAGGGGAAACATACATGCACACGGGGTATAACCACAGATGGGCATGGTGTGCACTGTACTGTGTGTCCATCTACACAGCTGCTTACTGGGCATGCTCACACACTTAGCATTTGCAGAGTGCAGACATGCATACACATGGGGTGGAATCATGGAAGGGCATAGTGTGGACCGTCGTGTGTGTCCACCTACACAACAGCAACCCGGGCATGCTCATACACTTGGCGGTTGCAAAGGGGGAACATACATGCACACAGGGTATCTTCACAGACGGGCGTGGTGTGCACTGTACTGTGTGTCCATATACACAGCTGCTTACTGGGCATGCTCACACACTTAGCATTTGCAGAGTGCAGACATGCATACACATGGGGTGGAATCATGGAAGGGCAGAGTGTGGACCATCGTGTGTGTCCACCTACACAACAGCAACCCGGGCATGCTCACACACTTGGCGGTTGCAAAGGGGGAACATACATGCACACGGGGTATCTTCACAGATGGGCGCGGTGTGCACTCTACTGTGTGTCCATCTACACAGCTGCTTACTGGGCATGCTCACAAACTTAGCATTTGCAGAGTGCAGACATGCATACACATGGGGTGGAATCATGGAAGGGCAGAGTGTGGAACGTCGTGTGTGTCCACCTACACAACAGCAACCCGGGCATGCTCACACACTTAGCATGTGCTACGCGCCATCCGGCATGCAGACGGAATGTATACACCGCAAGTCATGGCCAGGTAAACCCGTCCACACGCACAGGGTGGACACACATGCAGTTACACGTACACACACAGATGACATCACAGGCATCACGGGTGCAGGCCGAACATGTACACACTGCAGTGAACACTGTAGCTGCCATGCCAGCACCATGCCATCGGTGCAGCAGTATGCCTCACGGTCCAGCAACAGCATGTGACATATGTCCACAGGTCTGTATAGCAGTGTACACCAGTCATGCAGAGTACACATGTACTATCAATGATCCCACATGTGTGATGTAGTCCGCCCATATCAGTATATATAGACAGGCGTGCTCCACACATACCACAGCCCTGACACAGATATGACACATGACTGCTGCTGTACCACAGTGAACCAATGTCCGGATATGTCATATAAGTGATTGTCTGGCTGTGTGCATGGACTGCACACAGGACACATACGAAGTGTGTGATGTACCACATGCATAACACTGGCATACGCGGTAATACACACATGAATGGAAGGTGGACACATGTCTGTGGTATGCTCCCACTACAGGGTGTAGCGGTGTTGACTTGGACACATACCCTTTTACAGTTCACCTGTGACAGCTGTGATACCATACCACAGTTCATGTTCAATGTATGTCGACACACATGTCACAACGTAGCAATGCATACACACATGGCAACAGGGGATACATGTGACACGTGTACCGTGCATGGTGCAGCCATGCATGTGCGGTGGCCGATGTCCATAACATAGTTGCAACTCCCTACCACATGCATACCCATCATGGGGGCCATTATATGGTGGCATAGTAACAGCACGCATGGCGGTATGTGTGTACATCATGTGTTTAAACACCTGTCCACATGCATGTGTGCAGGTGGTGGTCACAGGTGTGTCACACACCATCCTACCCTGCCATGTGCATACAGTATGCTATGTCGCCGTTACATGACAGTGCTGCCATAATGCATACCCATCGGTCAGGTGTCATCGACCGTATGTCACATGGCTACTGTAACACCTACCACCTCCCAAGTGCATATATCAGCACATCTGCTGAATACAGTGTTGGTACGCATAATGCACTACATACCGCTGCACGCCTGCACATGTCTCATATGGCGGGTGTGGCATTCCCAGCACCGACATGTGTGCAGGAATGTGTGCCCATGTATGCCACATATTGGGGGGACTATGTCCCACGTGCCACACATCACTGTACACCATAGTAGAGATCTGTACATACCTCAGTGTGGGGTGCATGGATGTGGATGGTGCAGTACATGCAACATGTCGTCTCTCCGTGTAGACATGTGTGGTCACCACCATGTGAGTGTGTCAAGATGTTTGTATGTCTGCTGCCTGGTGTGAGGGTGTATGCAGATATAGTGTTGTGAACGGACACTAACCACACAGGGTGACCATCCCGTACTGGTGCTGCATTGCACGACCCTGTCAATGCCATAGGTGTGAGCCATACTGGCCACCTGTGCAAGTCCGCCCCCTGTGACATGGCGTGTGGGTGCATTGTATTGTGAGGGTGCTGACCACACAGGCAGGTATCCCCATCTGCACACTATGGGGTGTGCGCCATAGTGGTGTACACCCCACAATTGCGGCCATATTCCTGTACCAGTACAGCGTCCTACTGCTGCACAGCATGCACCACAGCTGACAGGTGACACCTGAGGTCAGTGGCCAGCACGCTGTGTACGACACCTGCACAATGTCACCATACCTGTACTGTGTCATGCCATGTGTGTGATGTCTCTGTCCACCGTAGCCTGTGGCACCGACCACAGGCGTCAGGTGCAGTATATGTGTGGACATGTGTGTCATGTACTGTGTAAACAACGCTAAACTATGTCTGGCTCCGTGCTCTGCAGGTTTTCCCTTAGAACTTCTCTACTTGCAATCTAAACTGTCTGTTCTCTATCACCAAAGCTCAGCACTTGCTCCTAAAGTATTCTTATATAGGTAAAGTACATATATAGTAGACGGAGTACTACACCAGCCTAGAATCCCCTTGAGTACCCACTTCCCTATAGGTCCCTTCTGACCCAGTTACACAGCAAACGCATTCACGTTCTCTGGCATGTCGAAGGGTCAATTGCTAGCGACCTCTCCTGTTCAGCTGGTGAATCTGGGCATCCTGAAGCAATGTTACAATTGCCTCATGTACACAGACAACCCACACCTTCCCCTACAAAACAAAATACATGTGAGAGATGCAACTATATAGCCAAACAGGAGGCTGAGCTCTCTCAACTCAGGACCGGCAAGACCAGATGGGGGGAGAAGGACACCACACACACCACAAACCCAGTGTCACATAGAACTATCACAACTGCAAAACAAACACATAAACACACAAAGACATACTCGGAGGCACTGTTCAAACATATACCAAACGCACTGAGGCCTCCAAAGCAGACACCCAAGCAACTGCCTCCACAAGACATAGGACATGCAACACATAGTTCTCAACGTCAGTGTGCTAAACAGTCACAGCCCTTAAGGCCACACACAATGCCAGACACACTTGTAATAGGTGACGCCATAGTCAGACACACCGACGTCCCACCCACCAGACTGAACAAGGGAATGATCACAGTAGGCTGCCTGTCGGGCGCTGGAATTTGCCACATAACACAAGCACTCAGGTCACTCCGCAGCATGTACAAGTATGACGCGGTCATTGTCCATGCCGGTGTCAACGACCAGAGACATACCTCCCTGGGCTACATGAAAGGAGACATAGAGGGGCTCTCAGATTATGTAGCCCAGGCCGGCATGACCCTGACCCTGAGCAGTATCCTACCCTCATCAAGAATGATGCCATAATACAGAGTCAGAATGATCAGCTGTAATAATTGGCCTAATTACCGGTGTCAGTCTGAGGGTGTCCAATGTCTTCTTGCCTGGGATGACATGCTTGACACGCCACGCTCCTTCGCAAGGGATGGCTTGCACCTGTCACCCCTGGGCTTCCGGAGTTTTGCAAAGGCTCCTGCCACCCCCATAGTGCCCACTTCAGGCAAGGCTCAGATGATAAACCTACTGCCCTAGACTACAAACCTGGAAAGAACTAAGGGTAATACTGCTCAATGCCAGTAGTCTAAGCCCAAGCTGCACGCCCTCAAAAGCATCCTCAGTATGGAGGACATCGATGTCAGTGCTGTGACTGAAACCTGGTTCAGGGCTCCTGAGAGCACACCAGCACTATCAGGTCATACCTCATATCACGTATTCAGGACCCACATCTGGACCAAACCACGAAAGAGGGGAGTCTCCATTTGCATGAAGGATACCCACACCTCCAGGTTGGCAGCAACACACATAGCAGCGGAGACCATCCAGGTGCAATTAACCATGGGTAGAACTGCCCTACAGTTTGTAGCATGCTACAGACCACCCTCCCAAACCCAGGATACCCACACAGCCTTCCTGAAGACACTGGGGAGTATGAATGCTCTCCAAACACCATCATAATGGGTGACATCAACTACCCATACATAGACCGGAAACATTACCCAGGACCCAACACCCTAGACCAAAGGTTCCAGGTGTTCATACACCCAAATGCTATGGAACAACTATGCGCCATACCCACAAGAGGAGGAACTATACTAGTCCTGATCACCACACATGGGGACAACATGCTCCACACAGGATGTATATCCCTCAACGGTGAGGTCAGACCATATAGTAATCTCACTGGAGATCCGCATCCCGCCCCCAACACCAGCAAAGGAGACCACAGTGAAGAACCGCTCCACAGCAAACCCCACACATCATAAGACTGGAGTGGTACCCTACAAGGCCTCCGAGCCAGTGGAAAACACAGGCCACGCTGCTGAAACCTTTACATATGCCTTCTACGAGCACCCCCAGGAATGTATGTATCAAGCAATCCCTAATAACATCAGGACCTTGTCCACCAAAGGCAGGCACACGGTCTGGTGGACCCCAACCATAAACAAACCCTACAACAAGAGGAGAAAGCTACTACATGACAGAGCAATATCACTAACAGGGAAGGCATCGCTGATCAAAATACTGGCAGTAAAATACGATCACTCATACAATCATCCAAGGCCGCCTGTGGGAGAGGACTCGCGAAGGACACAAAAGACAACCATAAGGCCTTCCTTAGCTATTGTAGAAACATGGGTGGAAGCTCACAGTTATGCTCGGAATTAGTCCAGAATGGTACAATGATCACTGAACCCACAGACATTGCCAACATACTGGCAGACAGGTTCCGTGCATATATCTACCCCCCCCAAGAGGGGAGGTATCTATCCCACCAGAGTCTAGCCTCCCAAACATCTCAGATGCCCAGGTGAGAGCTGCTCTCTCTAAAGGGGAAAACACAGCATCAATGGGACTGGACGGTGTCCCCGGCTGTGTGCTACACAACCTCAATGAGGACCTCAACCCGCACATAAGGCTGCTGTTTAATCTTAGCCTTACTACAGGTTACGTACCCAATGAATGGCGTACGGCAACGGTGGTCCCACTCCACCAAGGCGGTGCTCCTACGGACCCTGGACATCACCGCCCTATAAGCTTGACGAGCCTTGTCTGCAAAGCTATGGAGGGGATCATAATGGAGCCCATAAATGAAGACATTGGGGACCTACATATACTGGATCATACCCACGTCGGCTTTGTCAAGGGCAGATCCTGCCTCCTGAACCTGGTCGACCTTTTCGGAAGAGTCACTAAGGCCATTGATGGGGGTAAGTCAGTTCGCACAGACTACCGTGACCTAGCAACAGCATTCGACCCAAACCCCACGTGGGCATCATAGAAAAGCTCACCAGCGTAGATGTAGAGCCATATGTCACACAATGGGTTACCAACCGGATCAAGGACAGAACCCACAGGGTTAGTGTTCCTGGTGCCATGTCAGACTGCAAGCCAGTCCCGAGCAGTGTCCCACAGGGCTCAGTCTTGGGCCCCCTCTTGTTCGGCATTTAACTTCCCGACGTGCAGGCAAACATAGGGGGATTGTGGCAGACATGGTATGCAGATGACTGCAAACCGGCCACCATAATCAACACCCCATCAGACACAGACATCCACCTGAGGTCTCATAGAAATGGATAACTGGTGCCAGAGCCATAGCCTGAAGCTACATGCCAGGGAAGGTATAGTCCTACCCTTTGGGAAAGACAAGGTAAGCCCGGATTACCACATAGGTGGTAATCCATTAAACACGGATGACGTGGTCAGGGACCTGGGGACCCAACTTGTCAGTAACCTCTCTTGACACTCACATTGCCAATGTGGTTAGGAAGACATTCCGCATTGCCCACCTGGTCATGAAGGGATTCACATCCAGATCAGGGAAGGTCATTGTACCCCTGTACTCTTCACTCACCAGACCAATGATTGGGTACAACGCCCCATTCAGAATGTACCTAACCCGACACCTGCAGCAGTTGGAAGGACCCTAAACATTCCCCAACACAAGGATAAAGGGGCTCAAACATATGTCACACACTGCCCGACTGAGGAAACCCCGGCTCTATACATTCTAATACCGTCTGATCCGATGTGATCTGTGCCTGACATACAAGGCCATGTCCAACCCGGGTTTCATGGACATGCTCCACCTCATAGGATCCAAACAACCAGAGCCACGAGAGCAGCATACACAAACCTCAACACGGATATAAATAGGACATGCTGGTGGGACAGGTTCATCGCCCAGAGACTCCCTACACCATGGAACAGAATCCCAGCCCTTGTGAGGCAGAGCCCCTCACTGACTCTGTCCAAGAGAAAGCCTGACGTATGGATGGGAGATCGTAGGTATACCCCGGGAATCATCTCTGTGTCACTGCTGGACAGAGGCACAGCAGACCAATGGGTATAGTATCCTCATCCTAAGGGGTGATGAAAGCCACACACACTCTGGCTAGGCTTATACATGCCATAGGGCACATAGCCTAGTATGTACCTATGCACCTATGAACCTATGTAGGTGTCCAGGCAGGTTGCGGGTACATGTGGTATGCTGATATTGCCGGATGTGCCTGTGGGTAACCCACAGCTACATGTGGGGGACTGATAACAGTGCTCCCAGTAGGCACATGTGAGTACACCATATGAGGCATACAGGTTAACAGAACCAACATGGTGCTACACATGTAACCGTCACACATACCGTGAACACAGCTCAATGCATGCTGCACCTGCACTACATGGTATGTCTGCTGCATGATGACAGTACACAACCCATGTCACATATGCACCTGTCAGTTTTCATACACAACCACTGCAACATACACATCACACGCTATGCATACACAGGTATCACATACACCTCTCACTATCTTGTCCACCCTGTGCATCAGAATATATTTGCATAACCCTGCACTGATGGTGTGGATGACAGGGATGCAGCAGAAGCTTCATCATATGCACAGGGTGATATGTCTGCCAGGGGCATAGGCTGTACCAATGGATGACATCATGTATGTGTTTAAGGGCCGGTGCGTTTACTGGGCATGGCTGTGCAGAATGCATGTGGATGTGGTGGAGCCCTACAGTTGTGTCTGCCGTGTGTGGGTATATGTGTACACAGTTCAGCCATATGTGATGCCTACACGGGGTATACTTGGCAGCCCCAGACTGTACAGTGCAGGTTGTACAGCTCACTGTGTCCGTCTGCGGCCACGTGACCCGTGCCTGCCTGGGGTCGCATGGGCACTACCGGGTGGAGGTATAGAGTGGCCACTCTCCGATGACATATGTCCGCTGGAACCGTGTCCATGCTGGGACCAGCCAGGGCCATGTCCACGTAGCCTGCTGTGTCCTGGTGTGGTCGGTGTAGCACCAGCTGCACTGCTGCTGCTACAGGCACTGTGTGAGTGGGCATGAGAGGTGGCACGCACACGTCGACCTACACTAGGTGGTGTTGCTGGCCTATGCCAACGTGTCCTATGCCTCACCCCTACCAGGTGTTCCAGCACAGACAGCTCCCGCTCGCGGATTGACATGCCTCGGTCGAGGATTCCAACCATCTCACCTAATCGCCTATCCAGTACATTAGCAATCTGCCATTGAGCATTCGCCAATGACTGGATGTTGTCATTTAGGGAACGGATTGCGGCCCTCTGCAGCCTCTGCCCTTCTTGGTTCTGTGGTTTAGCACATGCCTGTGCCGCCATTACAGTCTGGAACATGCATCTGGTGATACCAGCTGCTGCACCCTGTACAGCAGGTGTATGTCTGCCAGAGGTCCTCCTACGAGCAGCACCAGCCACATGCCTGTGTGGCACATCACCAGTCATTACACTGGCAACATGGTGTGTACGCGCACCTTCTGTAGCCACCACACATTCCCGTTCAATGCCAACAGACGCTGACTGTCCTTCCTCTATGGGCAACGGTGATGTGGTATGTGTCGACATCAGAACCATGTGCGGGGATGAGGGGGACATAGGTGGGATGGTAACCAATGGCACAGCTTCTGCCCCTGACAACCCTGCCTGTACCTCATGCATATGGTCATCACCGCTAGTATCTGTGGGGACACTAACATCAGATGGACCGCAGGAGGGGAATGCACCTACACCACCTGTGAATACAAAGACATACTGTAAGGTACATTACACACACGCAGACACACACGCAGACACACACACACACACACACAGACACACACACGCAGACACACACACGCACACACACACACGCAGACACACACACACGCAGACACACACACATGCAGACACATCATGCATGTGATATTGCAGATGGCATGCAGCATTCACACACTACAGCACAGGGAATGCAGGCCAGACATTAATAGTGTTAGTATGCATACTGCCCTGGGGTGCACACTACATCAAGCAGGTGTCATATCAGTAGGCATGCAGTACACACATTCATGGTAGTTTGCATGCGTCACCGTGATACACCATGTGGCCACAGACAGGTTAACAGTACACATGGCTGGCGTCACCTTGACATGTAATCCGCCGACATATGCGATAACATGTGGACATGTGACAATGGTGTCCAGCCACATGCACCGCATCATACTGGGCTTCACAGTGCAGTGTTATGTGTACAGGCTACGGATAGAATGCATGTCTAACAAAGATGTCTGTGCAGGTGTGGTTGGTGTGAGCCGTGAACATAGCTATACAGTGGGGAGTACAGGCACTGTGCCACTGCATGGCAACAGGACACATGTATGTTGCTGTGCGATGCATAACATGGACGCATTGCATTGCCATGACTGCAACAAAGTCATGCTGTTCCACAGCACATATATGGTAGACATCGGTGGCACCTCCGGTGGCTGCAGACAGGCATTCCGGTTGTCTGGTGTACCACATCAAATGTACAGGTGGTCCACTACGGCTATGATCGCACTATGTGTGGACAATGTGCAACGGTGTCTATCCACTTCAGATGTACTGTGTGGCAACATGCCTGTGGCTATCACCCATGGCCATGTGTGACTGGGTCTTGGACAATTGTGTGTGTTGGGCATCGTGTACCCATCCCTGTGGTGGCCCATGTGACATACACCCATACATGTCAGAGGTGTCACAATCCAGAGGGCTATGCAGACAACAGTGTGGATGTTTGCTATGTCGGGCGTAGGTCATGTGATGGTGTGACAATATTGCAGACAGAACACCACGGGTGTGGGACATGTCGGGTGCCATGTCACGTGTGCACACAATGCAGGGGCATATGTCACATTGGTAACACCTGTGTGCTGCCCAGATCACAGCTCACTGTGTGGTACTGTGTGCGTACCACAAATGGTGTTCCAATGCATACTACATATACATCCATTGTAGAACACCTCCACCGTTGTATGCATAGCTGAACGCACATATCACACTGACAGGTACTGTGGTTTCATGCCGGTGTATAATAACGGTTGTATCTACTGCACATGGGTGGCATGTGTGTGTCTGGTGGTGCGACCTGTATACCGTGACTGGAGCAGAACCCAGGTGTGCATGTTATACCTGGCCACATGGCAAATAACTCTACACTGTAACATGCCTATGACTAACAACAGTCTCACCTGCGACGGACCCATGGCTGTGCGACATGCCAGAGGTACCTGTATAGGGGCGACACAACAGTATAAACATTATCCATGACTGTAGCCACAGTTCGCACTGTGCATGTCACATCATGTACCTGTGTGATAGCATGTGGTATGCACACGTCTGCAAACACAACGTAGCATACTGTAGTATGCGGCTCGTGTGCCCATATACCTGGCATGTGTTGGTACATTACATGGTGTACAGTGACACCTACACCTACAGCGGATATCATACACATATGCAAGACTGACTTACCAGGCAGCTCCAGGCTCATTGGTTGGGAGACACCCACCTCCACGATGGTGGCTAGTGTATCTGCATGCTGTTCCCTGGGTGTCCCCAGACTGGCCAGGAGCTCCTCCGTGTGTGTGAGTGGGGGCTGGGTTGGTGGCCCACCACCTGTTCCACCTTGTTCTCTGGCGAGTGCGGCAGCACGCTGTTTCGCGTGCCGTATGAGGTCCGTGCAGTGTCGGCGTATCTGCTGGTAGGTGCGGTTGTTGCCACCCACGTCATTCACCCTCCTGCGCATATCCTGCCACAGGTCATCCCGCTGCTGCGCTTGCTGTGGAACATGGCTGAATAGCAGGTCATAGTTATCATGGAGCAACGGTATGATTACATCATCCTCCTGGTGGCTGAAGGCTGGCAGTCGTGAACGAGGCATTATCTGTAAGACATAATGATGGTGACAGGTCACATTCACACTGATGTACTGGCATACCGCTGCACATACATTGCTATGACATGTACGACATCTGCACAGTAATCTCTGAGATGCATCATGACACTGACACAGCTGATGTGTTGCTGTCACACCTGTCACACCGTTATGCAGCGGGTATCATATCATATCTCTGTGTCAACTCATCACACTGTACATACCCCATGTAGATGGTAACCTGCTGTGGACATGTGTACCTGCCTGCACCTGTGTTCATACCAGTCGGCACGTGGCCCGATGTGCGCACAGTTCTACTGTTCACCTGGATGCTGTGTATATGTCGCTAGGCATCACAGACACAGCCGTTATGGACGTCAGCGGTGGCACTGCACACATACACGTGGACACCTGTACATGCATGTGTTGTGCCATGTACATCTACACAGCACTGTATGGGTGTTGGACAACCTGCCATGGCTCGCCTGTATTGCACATGTGATACACATGGGACAATGTGTAATCATATGACATTAGCAGGGATGGTCATACATAGCATGTGCGTGCGCACGTTGTACACGCTGACACACAGCACCTGTGACACCACAAGGTGCATCAGTGCCACATTACTGCTCTGGACAGTTGACAGTGCAAGTGCCATGTGGCCATCACACCATGTATGACTGTGATGGCACGTGCAGCCTTGCTGGACAGGGCTGCATGGTATGGCAGGGTATGTCACATACATGGCACAGGGATGTGTCCTGCCTGGGGGATACTGGTATTGGGAGGGTGGCTGTCCATTCCATATGTCATTGCTATGGGTATATGGACATTACGCATGTCTATCATCATGATGTGGACAATGGCCTTCTGCAAGGTAGGCAGCATGCTGCTTGGTGGGGGTGTGTATGGTGCATGCTAGTATCGCACATCCATGCATACACATTACCCCTGACAGGTGCTATGTGCTGTGATATTGTTCAACACAATGCTGTATGTGCCCGCATGATGATATCCCGTGCACATGGATGGTACCCCGGCCTGACATGGGTACCACATATGTCTACATCCAGTGCCTGCTGCCACCGCCATGTCGGCGGGTGCACCGCACAGCACCATCCCTCCCACAGGGACCATGGTGTTGGGCACAGCATAGGTATCCATTTATGGGGACAGGGATGTTCACATAGCGGGGGCACCGCTGGTATCATCCATCAGACCATACACGTATGATGCACACCTCACACACACAGCCCATTCAGTATGTTGTTCGCAACACTGACACAGCTATACTGCTAGGCCAGGGGCATTCCCAGCCATACATACACAGATGCATAAACGTTTGTCTGTGGAATGGGCTACAATGATGGTGGGGTTCAACACATACCGTGTTCAACTGTGGCTGGTGCTGATGTTCTGTGCACATGTCAACACAGTAACCCTGTTCTACTTTAGCCAGCGGTGATGTGTTGTGCACATGTCAATGCTGCACATTGTGTTGGTGTCTGTCTGTCAACAGGCCAGTGGTGGTACACGAAAGGGTATTAGTAATCAAATATGCATGCCGCCCTGTACAGCTGTACTGCTAACATCTCAGGTGCTACTGTGTCATGGACATGCACACCTTACCCGGACAGGTGGTAGTGGGTTGCCACCCGTACCCATCACCTCTTGTGGGTTGCTATTATCCAACACCCTATTTCTATTGTATGTTCAGGCTATGCACCTGTGCGGGACATGTGGGCATGTAATGCGCTACTGTGTACCTTTGCACCCATTGCACAACATGTCACACAGGTACACTGGCAGCCATACACTTCACAGCTTGATGATGGTACGACAGGTGTTGTACACACGTAACACATATCCTGTGGGACATGGTCGTATGTACAGGCATGTCCGACAGTCACATACCAGTGCTACCCCTATATGACGGATATGCAGTACATGTGGCAGTACAGCAACTGTCACATGTACTCGTGCAATGCCCCCCTACCAACATGGAGCGGTACTGCCTGTGGGTGATGTGCGTCTGCATCCATGCTGTGCCCATAGCTGACAGTTGTACATCAATACGTGCAACATACATCATTTGGTGTTCTAACGGGTGCATGTTCAACACGGCTCCACATTGGTTGGGTCTGTCACACAGTCATTGTTGTACATGGTCTACATGCCAGCCATGGCTTACTATATGTGATTCAATGTAATTCATTGGGATACCATAATTATACATTAGAGCGGCGTATTCCAGCCATCACATAGCCTTCCTAGATGACACTGTTAGCCAGCCAGTAGTAGGTGTTCCGCCATCTGCACATTAGTCACACAGTACGAGGGCGACTGATACCCATTCTGGGGACAGGGTGCTGACAGCTGTGGATGGGTGTGATGCTGTCGACAACCATGACTGCACCTGATGGTCACGTCTGGATGGGTAACATTCACAACACGCACCTACCTTCACGTAGTACCACATCATCTACAACAATGGACATTCCTGCCAGAACAATGTATGCAGTATGTCTGTATGACCACTGTAGGCACCACTGGTGGCCCCCAGCATGGCAGCCGACAGCACCAGTGTATATCCTGCAGACCCATGGGTTACACCATTCACAACACACCTGTCACGGATGACCCTGTTGTGGATCACAGTGCAGTTCCACACATCATGTTACACTAGGCATCATGCACTGAGATGTTGCAGACCTGTGAACAGCTCTGCAACTCAACATATGCACACATGACACATCACCTGGTACAATATATCTCTCATACAACGTGTTATTGTGACTGCCCTGTGATGGCAATACACAGGCTACATGTACTGGGACATGCGATGGCTCACCGGTGTCATTACCCTCTGGGTGTGTGTCTAGCCAAGTGTACAGTAGGCAGTGGTCTGAACACAGGGACACTGTACATTGACCTACTGTGTCACTGCAACTGTTGCCTATGCTCCTACTGTTATTGTACAGGCATGTGGTATCTGAAGGCTATGGCAGTCCTGGTTGACCACACTGCTGTGGCACTCATGACCTGCAGCCTTCGGCCTGGGGTGTGGAGCACACATGTACATCTTCACATGCTATACTGCCTCTGTGGCGGTGTCACATGACTGTCTCCGGCAGGGCTGTAACAGGCAGGAACGGCATGGGGTCATGTGGGACAATGCTTGCATCTTCCACTGTGCTGCACACAAGCAAGGCACACACACTATTGCACCACTCACATTTCTCGGCAGTGACTGGGACCTGCCTCCATGCTCTGCGCAGCACGCCTGCGAGTACGGATTGTACACGGATCGTACCTCCCAGGCACATACCTGGACTGGAACACCCACAGGTGAGGGGATCACACATCACACAGTGTTTTGCATACATCCTGGATAGTTGCCTAACACAATGCATCATAGGTGCTCAATGTGCGGATACCCGTGTTTGTGACCGCTATACACATTGTAACACGTGACAGAGTCGACATTGTACACCACAGGTTACATGCCGTCTGTGTTGTTATACTGTACATTGGGCCTCAGACAGCTAATACTGCCATGTGCTGACAGCAACCCACACTTCCCTGGAATAGACACCCATGTACCTACACATGCTAGAGGCATGCACTCTGCTCAGCTGGCTGACACATACACAACACATACTATACCTACACTACCCTTAGCATGCACAATACCTCCATGTGACTGGTGTGTCGCACCTGGGGTTATCCCCCCTTTGGTGAATAAACACATATGCTTCACGGCCCTGCTAGCCACACCCTGGCAACACACCCTTCGCTGCATACACGGAACATGTGTACTACAACCAGTACTACTGACGTCTGCTGACAGCAGTTTTTAACGGCATGACACCCCGGCAGATGGACAGTGTACATACATATGCTGACACATACCACAGTGCGCTTCTGTAGCATGTACACAGTTGTAGAGACCATGCTATTCCACACAGAGACGTGGCGGTACTGACCTGTTCACAGACGCCACTGTGGTGGTCATGTTCCATGCACATATGATGTACAACCACATGTGCAGGCTGTTGCACAGTGGTGTATATTCACATGTGTGGGGTGCATCACTTGTCAGCCATGGTGGGTCCTCAAGGTCCATCACATACTCCAAGGCTAGCTACCTAAACATGACTGCCGCACATTGTGGTGTGGGGCCTCAGGCATTGTGGTGGTATGTCTGTATTGTTTGGCTACATCCACATTCGATGTCACATACAATAGTCACCCAGGCATTGCAGACCAAGCTAATGTTGGCAACGTGCCAGGCGATGGTGTACTTACCAACAATACACACTCTCACTCACTACAGGGTCGCAATCCATACATGGACATCATAGTGTCCCTGTGGACACATACATGGTACTGACATGCACACGTTATGTCCTGGGACGCTGGCCCGATTTCACCTTCCGATGTCCCTGGCTGTTATGTCCCACCAACCTGTTTGGTATATGTCTCTGCACCAGCCCGCTATATTCACTGCTAGCCTGTTGTCGGACATTGTGTACCCTGACCACCGCACAGCGGCATCTCTCGCACTACCCATGGGTGGCACTGCGTTGCACATGTGGGACTGCAGTCATACACCCATGACTGGACCATTTTGAATGGCAATGGGGCACATCCTCACGAACGTGATTCCCGCACACATTGATGGCCTCCAGGCCTTTCCTAGCACCCATGTTGGGCTTGTGTATGCCACAGCATGCCACATACACATGCTGGCCACCTGTCATACCGTTGCATGGGTGGTTCGGGTGGTACAGAGGCCAACACATCAGACATTGTCCTCACATTGCTCTTCAGCACTATTCCATGTTCTGGAATTGGCGACGTACACATCCACCTGCACATCATACCCTGTGTCTCAGGATGTTATGCTATATGGCTCATGGACAGGACACACAGTGGTGCGAGCATATCATTGTACCTACTACATGTCAGGTACATATGGCATTACACAGTCCTCAGTCATGGGGCCCCTCATGTTCACTATTTGCTTACATACACAACATGCTGTCACAGAGTACTGTCCATGCCTAGATATCCCACGCCTACATACCTGGCACCATTATTGCTCCACCAGCTCATACCGATACCGACCATACGGGTGTCAGTGTGGCAGATACATCATATGAGTATCATGGCATCAGGATGCATGACACATGGTGCATGCACATCACCTTTGCGTAACAACATTCACCCACTGACTATCACATGGATACTTGCCCCGTACATACATATCACATTGTACATGGTTGCTGTACACACATATGCCCCACACAGTCATGTGCTTACCATATTCCACTGTGGCATGGATACCCTTCTGCAGGGCCACACCTATCTGTACTGTGTGTGATGCTGGTACATAGGTAGCCATTGTACCTGTGACATACACACATCTACACACAGTCAAGGGTACAATACCACATTTATGGTGTACCTTCCACAACAGCTACAACTTTACATGGCACAGCATTGTTATGCCACGATGTGTACCAGGCTCGGACGGTTTACATATGCGGCTGACATACGGACAACACATCTGTACACATCTGCATACCACATACGCAGGGGTGTCTTCTGCTCTGACACAGCCCATGTCCTCCGCATTACTGATGCATATACTCCTCATACATGACATTTGCGGTGGGCAGTGTGAACGGACCGCTCATGGATATGTGCACACATGCCACACTGCATGGGCTGGGCTTCTGTGTTACTTCTGCAGACACAATGCACACCATGCTGTGGAACATAGGTCCTGTGCACATCCCACTGGGACACACAGTAGCACTGTTCATGTGATACCTCCCTTGCTGTTTGGGTGACACGTAGTCCTGGTACCACCACAGCAGCGGTACTGTGTAGATGTGCAGTTGACACCTGCCTCTGCTGTTCACAGGACACTGCCATGGGGAGGTGACACTACTGTGTACACTGCACATGTGTTTACACATGGACCCGCCAGACTGCATTGTTGCCCACGGTGCACCTGCTACAGATCCTTTGGGCATGGTTACTTGGTGTCCCTTCCATTTCAGCTAGCTATCATACTACTACTCTGTCCCATACCTACAGGCCATATGTATCCTGTTATTGTACATACCAATAGGCGATACCTCTGTTATGCATGATATGCCTGTGATACTGTGTATATTATCTGTCATATCTACCCTGACAGCTTTACATTACACATAGTTGACATAGTATCCCCTAATGCAGGGCATACTTGCACGTCGACCGCACCTTATGTATGACATCAACGGTATATGCCCATACACATGCGTGCTGTGACAGTATACATACATGTTCTATCCCCTGCTATGGCACTTCCTTGTTGGACATCCACTGCCATCAACGGCGTGTGGTCTGGCATTGTTCTCTCTAATGCCCCCCTGTGGCAGCCCTTGTGGTGTCTCGGCTGTGTACATGGTGTCCCACTGCTGTGCACATGGTGTCCATAGGCGTTGGTATGCTCAGCAGGATAGCACTACATAACCACCTTTCACCACTTTCTGCATTACAGACAAGTGTCATTACTTACAACCACCATTCCCATACAGTACAGCTTCGTTATACACATCATGCATTACACAACCGTACATATCGTGTGTTCTACATACCTTGTCGGTGTTTCGTTCCGTGTTTCGGTTTTCCTTTTTCTTTCGCTTTCGGTTGTACACTGCTGGTTCGGTATGAGCATACAGTTTGAATATCCTGAGAGTCATCCTTATATCTGTCGATACCTGCAACATGTGAGTTCATCCCACCAATTGCTGTTCCTCAGTGAGTAATTATGTGCATATCACCCGTGCATCTACTCCATTCGGAAATTACGCGTTGATACTGGGGTATAATTGGATTCCTCACCTGGGCGCTGGCTATTTGCCCTACCTTCATGGAGATGGTCTGTATTATGTTATGTTATGTGTAACTGCGACCGCTATGCGTGGCGACAGGTATATTTCGAAGTAATGTTACCCGTGGATTGTGTGTGTAGGGTATAGTATTTGGTTCGACATGTGGGTGTCCCTGTCCTGACGACGTCTGTTAATGGAGTATTGCATTCAAATGTGTAACATGGCTGTTGTATTCCTTTAAACAACGCATGCAAGTATGCATCAGCCTTTGCTTGTGTTTCCCACGCGAGATGTTGTGGTTATGCAGATGTCATTGACTGCCTGTATGTTTGTGCTGCTATTATGGTTTGTATTCCTTTAATATCTACGGTGGGGGATATCGGTGGTTGTACGTGACGGATACGGGTTGTGGGCCTTGCATCTCTACATACACAGTATAGTTGTCTGTGTGCTTCATCCCTACCTGGAGAGTTGACAGTTAATAGTATTTTGTTATGGGAGTGTAACTTGGGCTGTTGTTGATTGGTTCCAATATCGTCTGCAGGTGGCCTTGCTGCATGTATACCCCCGTACCCTTTGTGGTATATCAGCGGCTATGTGTACGTGAGTGATTACGTGCATATCACCTGTGCATCTCCCCATTCGGTAATTATGTGTCGATACTGGGTTTAATTGGATTCTCTGCCTGGGCGTTAGATATTCGCCCTATCTTCGTGGGGATGGTCTGTATTGTCTTATGTTATGTGTAACTGCATCTGCTATTCGTGGGGACAAGTATGGTCTGCATTCATGTCACCCATGGATTGTGTGTGACAGGTGTAGTATTTGTTTCAACAAGTGGGTGTACCTGTCCTTCCGACGTATGATGACGGAGTATTGCATTCAAAACTGTAACATGGCTATTGTTTGCATGTCTACAACGCATGCAATTATGTGGCCGCCTTTAATTGTGTACCCCATGCGATATGTTGTAGTTGTGCAGATGTCATTGACCGACTGTATGTTTGTGCTGCTGTTACGGTTTGTATTCCTTTATTATGTACAGTGGGGGATGTCGGTGGTTGTACGTCATGGATACGGTTTATGGGCCTTGCATCTCTACATAACCAGTATAGTTGTCTGTGTGCTCCATCCCTACTTGGAGAGTTGACAGTTAATTGTCTGTTGGTATGGGATTGTAGGTTGTGATGTTGTCGACGCATGTATTCCTCCGTCACATCTGTGGTATATCAGCGGTTGTGTGTATGTGACAACTATCCCTTGTCATTCTGTCCCAGATATTTACAGTCATTGTGGTCCTGTTGTTGGGATGGCCTGTTTGCCAGTGGTTGCCACCTATTCAGATGGAGATTGATTGTTTGACACTTGTAGAACACACAGCGGTGTTTACGGGCCGACACGTGGCCACGATCAGTACTGGGGTAGCACATACGTATTTCTGCGGTACATACCTATTGCTGTGTGACTTTGCCGACGTATCTTTTTGCAATTAACATGTCGGTGTCATACATACATACGGGCATGAGTATTACATACGTTCTTTCCATTTCCTATGGGGTATATTCCTGTGCTACCATCTGGGACATTGTCACTTTGTATCGTTCAATGTCGCAACATGCCTAGCCAGGGTGGGGCTCTCACTACTACTTTGGGACTACTGGTGTACATATGCCTGTGGCTAGTGTACCGTATGCCTACACATATTATTCCACTCTGCCTCTAACGTGGCACCAACATACACATGTTACGGAGACACACACATTACACTCACACAGCAATGCACACGGCACCCTCACCGCACACGTACACATACTACGGCACTCACGGGGACGGTTGCACACAGTACCTGCGTGGGCCGCGACACCGGTGGTGGTGTCTACCTCTCCCTTCATATCATCATACTATTACCCGCGCATGTACTGTTACAGTACTGTGGTCTGGCGATCTTTCCGCCTCGCGGTTATGCATTTCGGTATGTTGCCCGTTCCATGGTTGGCGGTACCCTCTTATGTTGAACCTCCCGGATGCTCAGGTTGTCATTTCACTATGTATACTATGTACAGATATCACGTGTTACATCTCAGTCACCTTATATCCCTCTGATTCCCTGTCTTAACTGTAGTACTTATATGTATATGTGTACATATATTTCTATATATGTCATTATATCTATCTACATATATGTATATACACATATATATATATATATATGTTTATATGTATACACCTTGTGGCGAACGTGGCAGCATACAGCAACGCCGTATGCTGTAGGACCTGCGTACTGTTCGGGTGTTGGTGTTACATGCTCCACTGGCTGTTGGGTGTACAGTGTTTGGGGGCTGCCTATGTTGGAGTCACACATGAGGCCACCCATACGGTACACTTTACAGGTGGTCATGTTTGTGTGCCGTCCATTTCACTGTGTGTGCAGGTAGGGAGGTGTCAGTCCATGGGGCCTACGCTGTCAGAGTATGTGCTATATGTTCCCTCTTTGCCAGGGCATAGGCATATTGGGTACACCTCCGTCTGCCTACTGGGGCTGGCACAGTGTGTTCCTGGTCCAGAACCCTCTGTACCTGGACTGGCCTTGGCAGTTGTGGTGGGCTTTGTGGCCCTTCACCATTATGTCCCTGCAGCAGCTGCTTCCACAGGATCATATTATGTAGCATGATGGCACATACTATGAATATGTGGGCACATGTGCCTGGAGAGTACTGCAGGGCTCCACCAGATGTATCCAGGCACCAGAACCGTGATTTCAGCATCCCGAACACACGCTCTATGATTATTCTGGTTTGTGTGTGTGCCTCATTATGGCGTTCTTGCATGTGTGTGTGTGCATTTCTGATGGGAGTCATCATCCACGGCTCCAGTGCATAGCCAGCATCTCCCACGAGGTGGCCTTGTGGGATGTCCCCCCTGGCAAATACCTGGTACAGCTGTGAGGCATGCCAGATATGGGAGTCGTGGTAGCTTCCGGGGCTGCCAGCACACACATCCATGATAATGCCCTGAGCATTGCACATGACCTGGCAATTGATGGAGGGGAATCCCTTGCGGTTTATGTAGCGTCTACCCTGCTCCCCAGGTGGTGACTTGATTTATATGTGCGTACAGTCTATCGCACCCAGTACCTCCGGGTATTGTATCACACGGTGGAAGTGGTGCATATTGCTAGCCAAATCCTCCTGAGATCTGGGGAAGTATATATGCTCATTGGCATGTGGTAACATGGCATCCAGAAACTGGTGTAGTACCCTGGATGCTGATACCTGTGAGATGCCCATTATATCCCCAGTTGGCCTTTGAAAGGTACCTGTGGCCAGTATTCGCAAGCTTACACATACCTTTGTGTCCACTGGGATGGGTTTCCCTCTGTTGTTTCTTGTTCTCAGGCGTGGCTGGCACAGCTCCACTATTTGCTGTAACGTGTCCCTATCCACCAAGTAACGCTCTACTATCTCCAGGTCTTGTAGCCCCTGGTAGGTTACCCTTGGTCTGAACACTCTCCTTCTCCTCCGAAGCCTACGGTGGTTGTCGGCACCCTCCTCCACAACACCGTCTGTCTCTAACACATGCTGATGGATCACAGCCATGGCAGCACCCAACATGTACATTTTAAAAGTTCCCCGTGTGTTTACACCTATGGTGCGGCGTTTGGGAATACACGGCTGTGTGTTGTGTGCATTCACACTTTATACTATTGTGCTGTGCACCCGGTGATGTTATAGGGTGTGTCTGTATGACCGTATCTGGGGGTTATCTTCCGTGTTTTACCGTTGGCACTACAACGCTGTTGCCTTTGGTGTTGCATTACTCTTGCCTGCTATGGATTACCTTTCGACCTTCCCTTACTATTTCTGCACGTTGCACCTACTATTTCCTGGCATGCATCCTGCAGAGCACTGTCATGTGTAGTTTCTGGGACATGGCATATCGTGCATTTTGTGTGCCGCCGCCGTTGTGCTGCCTGTCTGCTTTGCTCTGCTGTGTCAGGTCTTCAATCTTTGCAATCTGCTACCTCCCCTACTTTCTTTGCATTCATATGCCTCCCCTATCCTGTTTTGCAGGTTTCTGCATGCAGAGTTGTCAGCTGCCGCCGATTGTCCTTCGTGGGTTGATTAGTGTTGATTTCTCATTATTACTCCAATGACACTTCTTCTGCATTTCCTCATATTCTTAACATCACCTTCCTGTTTCCGATGTTGTTTGCGGGGTGGGCATCACATGACTGGGTTAAGGGAACGTAGTCATCCTCGTGCACATGCACCTCTGCGCGCATTGTGTGCTCTCAGCTCAACTATTGCCCCAAACCCCGGTCCTGCAGCTGTGATGTGCGATGTACAGCCCAGGTTTGCTGAGCTCCAATGTGCTTCCTCCTACGGTGGCACACCCCTCTGCAGATGACATGTATTCCCTCTGAGCCACTCCTCGGTGTATTACCGCTGCGCCATTTGGTACAGCCTTACGCCGGTGGGGGTTTTGCGATTCAGTATTATCTGCCTCATTTGCATGGCATTGACTACTAATTCATAGTTACCACGCCGAACACTGCCGCGAGTCCTTGGCAACCCTTGCACCATGGTTGTGGCTTTCCATGCATACCATGGTGTATTATGGCTGTGATGCTGCTGTGTATTACGCTGCTGTTTTATAACATTGTCATATTATTTCATTGTTTTGCACCTTCCGCAAACATGTCCTGGGGTTCTGCTGTGAGTTGCTGTGGACATATCATTTATGTTATTTTTTACATGTTGTGCATGTTTTCTTTTGACATTCTCTGTGTATTTCGCCATTGGCATATGGTAACAGTGTGATACCTGAGGCTGACACTCTTCCGTTACTCCTATGTTATGTTTGGGAAAATGTAAACCGATTTTTTTGGTTTACATTGCCGTGGCCTTATGCTATGCCTGCGCCACTTCGTGGATCACTATATGCCTTCATTTGCATGGTGCAACACCGCACATGGGGTGTTTAGCATACCTACGCTGGGGGCGGTGCAGATCCGGCGCATGTCGGTAGTGCATGTGGAATTGGATCGTACCTGAATCGCTTGGCGGCCATATTTGGCGTTGTGACGCCTACGCTATGCGTGCGCCTGGCGCAAGGTTCATGAATCCCGGGGATCATTGGTGCCACGTACCACAAGGGGACATCCTTCCTTCCATTCCTCCATCTGACATTTGTTCCAGGAAGCCCTTAATGTTCCTACCCTTTCTATAAATTAAATTGAGTTTTCTACCACAAATCTCAGCCAAACTAGGTTCATTCAACAAAATAGGCCAGTTTTTGTTAAGAATATCCTGTACAATATGACTTTCGCTACAAAAGATGGATACAAATAGGCATTGGGCACTGGAACTCTAATTGGTATCAGTTGCCTGATGATTTTCTGACTCAAAATTTGTAATATCACCCTCATAATTGCCACCAGGTAAGAGGATGCCATTTTTGAAAATTGGGGGCTGGAAAATCCTTCCTGACCTCCCCAAAATGGGGGTATGAAAACCACTATAACGTTTTCCTATAGCCTCTTGTTTGATATTATATACAAGGCTGGGAGGATATCCTCTGTCTAAAAACATCCACTCCATAGTATCACATTCTTGAAGAAAATCTTCAAAATTAGAAACCATGCGGGCTGCTCGTACTAACTGGCCCTTGACTATGCCACGTTTCACATGCATATGATAATTGCTGGAATAATGTAAAATACTGTTGGAATAGGTGGGTTTCCTAAACTTAGTAGATTTTAATTCCCCACCCTGTATTTTTTTTTATCATGACATCCAAGTAAGATATTTCCTCTTCATTACATGTATATGTAAACTTTAAAAAATCCGTGCTTTGATTGATATAGTTAATAAATGGAGTAATATCCTCTTTGGGTCCCTTCCACACTATAAACAAATCATCCAAATACCATTATTCTTCTTCTTTCGGCTTTTCCCGGTTAGGGGTCACCACTGTGGAACTCCAGGCCGTTAATTATTGGCAGTACATTTTTACAGTGCCGAGGTGCCAGCCCGATGCCCAACCTTCAACAAAGGCATGCCAATTCACGCATGTCTTTTGAATGCCATTCGACCACAGGGAGGACATGCAGACTCCACACAGCAGGCGCTCCAGCCGAGAATCAAATGGGAGAGCCTCTTGCTGTGAGGCGACAATGCTACCACTGCACCACCGCGGCTTTCAAATCATCCAAATACCATAAATATAAAAAACAATGTACAAAATATGGGGAAGGAAATAAAAAACACCTTTCCAACCATAGCATAACAATATTCACAAATAAAGGGCCACATACTGACCCCATGGCAACCCCTAGCAGTTGTTTAAAATAATGCCCTTCATAATAAAAGTAATTGTTCTTCAACACAATGTCCATAAGTTGTACATACAAGTTTATCTTATCTTGCTCAAAACCCAGTTCGTCAAATAGGAATTCTGAGAACCATTCTAATCCATTATCTTGCGTGATACAACTAAACAATTTCTTGACATCAATAGTTAAAAATATAACACTTTCCCCTAAGGTTGCTAATACATTACATTTTTCCAAAAAATGCCAGGAATCTTGGCATATGTGAAAGATTCTCAAGACTTTGTCTTTAAGATGTTTAACCAGGTATTTGGCTATATAGCTGGTCTTAGACCACCCTGAATCTACAATGGGGCATAGGGGTGGATTAACTAAGTCCTTGTGGATCTTAGGTACCTCGAAAATCACTGGGATTTTAGGGAAGTCAGTTGTCATATAGTTATACTCGTCTATACTGATCTGCTCTTGTGTTAACATGTCTAATAGATCACAATCTATCTTCCGATAGGCAATATTGACTTCACTGAGGGAGGCTTCACAATAAGTTTCACTATACAAAAGTTTAAACATACTTTGCACATAAACATTCTTGTGCATTACTACCAACCCTCCACCTTTATCAGGTTGCATTACTCTAAGATCCCTCCTAGCCCTAAATTCCGTTAATAAACTGGACTCAGTTTCCGTAAAATTGCTAGTTTGATCATTTTTACCTAAGTAATGGTGAAAATCCATCTCACACACCCTTTCAAATGACTTCAAAATATTATGTGGGTCAGGGTTATAAGTACTGGGTACCCTAATTCCTGTATTTCCACCATTAAATACATCAGTATCATTCCTATGTAAAAATTTCAAATTTAAATAGCATATATACAGCTTTAATTCGCAAATTAGTTCAGCTAGACTGCTCAAAGGTTCATAGGCTGGTACTAGGCTATCGGCCCTAAGGCCTATGCAAGCCTAGCCATAACAATTCCCTGGAATTTTTTCCCCACAATATTTACTTCTCTGGGCCCCTGGGCTTTGTCTACTCGGTACAAAATTGTACCCTTTACTCAGTAAATCACCATGGGAAGTGGATAAAACAACATTAGTGTAATTATAAATTTTAAAATCCTTTTTATTGTTCATAGCTAATATAGGTGGTTTAAAAACAGTCACCTCTGTTGCATGTTCATGTTGGCATAGGGGCCATTCCTCTTCCCGTATTGCCTCCAACTGTTCTCTTGTGGATAAGGATTCCACTGTTGATGCCTCCACTTCCTTATCCTTTCCGAACGTCTCAGCCCGAGGGTATCTAAAGGGACCACTTCCCTTTCATCTTCTCCTCTGATATGTTCCTCGTTAGGTGAATTTGAGTCAAAGTGAAACATCTGGTTAGCAGAAGGAGGTGCAGGGTAGGCTTTCCCTGCCTGGTATGCCTTCCAATCCCTGTCCAACTTCTTTGCCTTGTAGGTGGAGATTAAAGAAACCACATTATCCACTTGATGGAAGATGGTATCATACTGGAAACGGCACTTATCGTATAGTCCATTCTGGTGCATATTGGAGTATAACACATGAACATCTTCATGTATTTTGTTGAGCCTGACTGTATTGTGCTTAATCATAAGCTCTAGTAACTCACAGCCTTGATGGTCAAATAGGGCCAACAATTCCTAATGGTAAAGAGAATGTGGAATCAGCCCAGTCAGAAATTTTCACATCTAAAGACTTTTAGGCACTAGCTGCTTTCTAAGACACTCCTGAAAATACACATTTTCTTGCTGAATTTTTTTTTGTACTCTATGAGCTTCTCTTTGAAAGATAGAAGTTGTAGGTCTACCAATGCAGAATCACCCCCTTTGGTGGTCTCTAATGGACCATTCCTGTGAAGCCAGGTGTCTAATGTAACCATAACAATGGGTTGTGATGTGTTCTTAGAACGAACTGCCCGGCTGTCACCGATGTTACTGGCACTACAGTTTTCGAGATTAAGGGGTGGAAATCATCCCCATAATTTAACTGTAATCCTTCCCTCAAAACAGGAGATATATTAACAAAATCACTGTTTGATACCATTTCATCTACAGCCCCCAAATTATTACCAGCAGTAGGAGGGTTAGGTAAAAGTTGTTTGACTAACTCAGTCAGGGTGTGAACGGAATTTTTTAGCTGCTGAAAATCCTCATAGGAAATGGCAGGATTCCCTTCAGCCATGGTTGTAAGACTAGGAAAACCAATACATGCTTTGAAAAACAAATTACACTCTGAAGAAACTCAGGCTGACATCCATTGATCCAAAACATGAAGATTTATTGAGAAATAAAACAAAAGTTAACGCTTTTGTCTGGTATACATAACCAGACTTCCTCCTTTAACAACATATTTTTAATATATATTCTATGTACATTCCTTTTCATATATACAGCTGTATTTTTTTAAAAAATATATTTTTAATGATGAAGGTGTAAGTTACATATATACTTATAGGTATTCTGATTTTACAAAGTGTTTTATATAAGAAGCTTTTAATGTTGCACAGTGCACTTTGCTTAGCATTTAAGGTTGATGTCATTTTGGTGCTCATTAAGTTCAGTTGGGTTGTGACTATTAGGGATTCTGATGTGTCTAAACTGGTTTTGATGCAGTTTTCAGTTGTCTGAGGAAGTCTGGTCATGTATACCAGATGAAAGCTCTAACTTTTGTTTTATTTCTCAATAAATCTTCGTGTTTTGGATCAGTGGATTTCAGCCCGAGTTTCTTCAGAGTGTAGTTTATTGGTTTCACTAGTAATAGTTGTAGTAATCAGGCAAAGAATTTCTTCTAATAAGCTGATATTATTACATTATGGTATTTATAGGGCAAATATACATAGCTTCTTATGTTTATTAACATTGAGAAAGAGATAAGAGGTTGTGCAGTTTGAAGGTTGGTGTTAGTCTTGAGGGGTGAGAAAGTTAGACAGTTATTTGCAATTGCAATGCCTCTCCCTTTTTGTGTAGTTTTTCACATCAAATTGTATTGTAGCCTGTATATAGAATTTCAGAATCTTTTATATGGGGCTTTAGCCATGTTTTGGTAATGACAGTAATAGCTGGTGAATATTGAAGAAACCATGCTTGAAGGTGTGTAACTTTTATTAGAATACTACAAATATTTTTGGAGGTAAGGAGAAGTTTTGTGGGTGCACAGAAGTTTGGGGTAGAAGAGGGTGAAACAAATGAGGTTGAGGGGCTGGGGTTTAGATGAATTCTACCACAAAGAGTGATTTTAGAGAAGAGTGGAATTTGATTAGTTATTATTTTTTGTAAAGTATATGAATTTATTCCAGGTTATATCAAAGTGAACTGAATGATTAGACATTTTGTATCTGAAAAGGTGAATAGGTTGGACATTAAATAAATTTGAGGAAATTGGTATAAAGGAGGGTTTAGCTTGAGTATATACTGTGTAAATGTGGATAAAGTGAGAGAATACCATGGCAATTAGTAAGGTGAAAGAAAATGAATACAAGAGATCTGAAAATTCATAAGGATAACATGGTAGATACAGAGGACTGCAGAGTAGATAAGGGGAGGGTCTAGTTGAATGAAAAGGAAAATATGTTAAAGGAGAAAGAAGGAGGGTAAGAGGAAATATGATTTTATTTATTTATTTTACATTGGTTGACCGGGATAGTCCGACTGGATAGATGTACATTTTCAGTGGAGGCCTGGAGAGAAAAGCTCCACAGATTAAGAACAAACAAGTGTGAGATTTCTACATAGCAAGCAAGTATTTATAGGAAAACACATGATTTAACAAGATTCCATAATTTTAAAGTTACCAAGTACAATATTCATTGGTAATCACAAGTTTTAACAAAATTTCATAGTTTACAGTAAAGTAGAACTCAGAAGGTACTACTTTCCATGATGAGCGTGTAACTGATTTGCTGGAGATACCAGGCATGTTCATTCATAATTAAGTGGATGGAGAAAAGTAAGATTTTAATAGAAAATGGTTAGCTAGAGGAATGTAGAATATGCCACAATATAATAGGGTGAAATATTGAATTAGGGAAAGTATTAGGAAGAGAATAATTAAGTGGGTGCTAGATGTAATAAATGGTTTGTGGGCATTACGTTTTGGGTCAATATTATGAAAGGAAGGATAATATTGAAGAAGGATTTGCTAAGGAGGAAGAAGTGAATATTGTACAATGGGAAAAAGGAGACTAAAAAGTATAGATTGTAAAGTTAGAGCAATAAGTAATAGTAAATTAAAAGAAGAGCAGTAGAGAAGAATAAGTGTGGAGCTAAGATAATATAAGACTGTAAAGGGTTTGGGTGAATGCTACTGGATAATAAGTTAGTGGCTGAGATTGGTGAGGACAGTAGAAAAAGAGAAGTTAGGAATGGGGAATGGTGGGGGATATGTGCAGTATAAATGTAGGTAAATAGGTGATGGGTGGGAATTGGGGGCAGGGTAGGGGACCAAGGTCAGCCAAAGCATAGTGATGGTGAATGAAGGGGGTTGAAACCTCTTGTAGTTGGAGGTATTCATCCAAGAAAAACAATCCATGGCAATGTTGGTAAAGGAAGGTTTGGACAGTAGTATGAGTGGGTATTCTAGTATAATGTGAGAAACTCAGCAGGGGAGTGGATCAGAGAAAGTATAAAAAAGTTGCTTGTGGATAAGAAAGCCATACATTAAAGTTAATAATGGCTGCTCATGGGAAAGAAGGTGATAGATATCAAGAAATAATGGCTTCAACAAACATGAAGTACAATAACACATGGAATGTCATTTTCCTTTAGCAGCACTGGTTGCAAGCTAGGTAGTACAGGTGGTTTTAGCAGCTTACCTAGTGGCAGGCTGCAAATCCACCACATGGAAAACAGATGATTCTTTGTTGAATGATGCAGAAAGACAGAGAAACCAATGAGTTTTGATACTGAGTGGAAGGGCCAATCTTTCAAGCCTAGTGGCACCCAAAGGTGGCAGTCTATATACTGTCTGCACTGAAAAAAAAATTGAGGGCTGCAAATCCTCCTGGCAGAACATAGATAACTTTATTCAATTCCTGTCTGCATTTAAATCTCACTCATCCTCCAAAACATTATTCTGCATGCATAGTTTCAATTTTCATTTTTTTTCCTTTATAATTTGATTCTACCCTTTTATAAAGACCCACTTTCAATGCCTTTGTTTCTGTTACAATACTCAGTACTTCAAATACAGTTGGTTTAGACTTTGAATTCCATTGTCTAATCATTTCTTTTTGGCAGCCACCAGAATTAAACTTAGCAAGGCCTAACTATGACTAGGCATTTCAGTTCCCAAATCCCAACTCAGAAATCATTTTCTCAGTCACATCCATTTGCTCCTCAATATTTCTGTAGGGAATATTTGATGTCTGCCAACTCATCACATTCCCAAAACATATGTTTTCAATAACCTCTTTCTTCCTCATCACACTTCCAACATTGGCTATCTACCTGTGGAAAAATTCTTTGGAGTCTGCTTGGGGTGTAAAAATAGAGATCAACCTCTCTAATAAATACAACTTCACCAGTGGGCTATCAAGTACAAATAAAGAGAAAAGGTACTAGTGTAGCTTTATAGGTTCATAGAAGGTAGCTAAATTAACATCCCTAGAGTCCTTACAAGTCTAGTCATATTTATCCCGAGTTGTCTTAGTTGTCAGTGGTTATGTAAGTGAAGTTCAAAGAGGTAAGGGTCTATGGTAGTTAAAACCAACTTCTTCTGTCCAACAGGGACTTGGACACCGCACCAGGAGTGAATTTGCGGTCACCAATCCGTTGATCTAGGTTCTATTTGAAGAGGATCAGTGAGGTGCTCTGTTTCACATGAACTGAAAGCTTGATCCAAAAAAGTGGAAGTCTCTTGAAGATGTATCTATCTAGTATGACCTTTACATAAATGAGCTGACATTAATTGGCTCTGGCCTTTCTAATACCACAAAAGAGCTATAACTTCCCCAAAAGGTTAAAAGACAAGACTGGAGAATGAAAAAGGGGACACTGAACAATTACCAAAGTATAGTGTAATATGAAACTGCAAAGTTCCCCAAAAGAATAAATAGTATTTGTGCTCTTTCCTTCTGTTCTTGTACTGAAATGCAGGTGTACCTCTGTAGGCATCAACTTTTGATGAGGGAAAATGTGGACAATAAAGACTGCAATTAAAAAATATATATATTCACTTTAGAACACTGAAAGCCCAAAATCTTGAAATTCAAAACATTGAGACCAAAATCTTGAAAATTTAAAACATTTGAAAACTCAAAACATTGAATCCCATAACATTGAAAAAACATAGGAAACCAGCATTTACTATATTTCAGCACAACTACATACAGAAGCAAGTTAAACACAAACCAGATTAGACTTCTCCAAATATAAGGGGGGGGGGGCAAGTGCCCGTTCACCCTTCAAACCCCCTGCTACTAAAATATATTAACTCTGAGATTGCAATACACAGAACAAAAAGGTAAACACCATTCTGCTACAGCAACCAATCTGCACATCGTGTTTACACAGCTGATTCGACATTCTAACATTTGTTTTGTTCTGTGTAGTGCAGTCTCGGAGTTGATATATTTAAGTAACAGGGAGTGTGGAGGGCACAGTGCAGTTTGCCTCCCAGCATATATTTGGAGAAGTCTAATCTGGTTTGTCTTTTATTTGTTTCTGTATGTAGTTGTTTGGAATATAGTCATGTTGGCTTCCTAATTTTTTCAGTGATCTGGGATTCCATGTTTTGAGTTTTCGATGTTTTGAATTTTCAAGATTTTGGTCTCAATGTTTTGAATTTTAGCATTATGGGATTTCGATGTTCTACAGAGAATCTAAATATATATATATATATATATATATATATATATATATATATATATATATATATATATATATACACACACACACATATATATGTATATGTATATAAATATACCTATATTTCTACCAATTCAAATATATAGATAGATATATAGATATGGATACAGATATATAGCTAGCTATAAATGTTAATATCCATAATCATTATTAGCATTATTTTTAGCACTGTCATTGCTTCTATCATTAAAGCATTAAGTAGGGTTGTACATTCACTTTGCTATTCTTCTGATATATAATGTGTATGTAAAAAGTAAGATGGCTGATGAGCAGTAGACAGCAAGTGGATTACAGCTCCTCACAAATCCATAAACATCTTGAATTTACATATTTTTAACTGCTGGAACCTGTGTTCTGATAGAATGCCTTCCAGACTATCTGCAAATATTCAGAGCTGAGAATATATTTTTTGCTTACAGAGTTTGTTAATTGTTGCTTAAATCTCTGTTGAAACTGTTGTCTCTCTGTTCTGAGAGACTGCTTTTGAATCTGTCTGCAAATATACAGAGCTGAGTATATTTTTTGGTTTTAGAGTTTGTACTGTTAGTTGTTGCTTAGATCTCTGTTGAAACTGACCCCTGTCATTTTCTGCCGTGTCTTCAGTTGGTATAACTGTTTTTTACAGCTTGTGTGTTATCCAACTTAAGGATAACTTGCATAAAATTTGACCTGTTAGTAACAGCCTGCATTTAATTGCTGGAACCTGTGTTCTGAGAGACTGCCTTCCAGACAATCTGCAAATATACAGACCTGAGTATATTTTTTTGGTTATAGAGTTTGTTAATTGTTGCTTAGATCTCTGTTGAAACTGTTGTCTCCATGTTCTGAGAGACTGCTTTTGAATCTGTCTGCAAATATACAGAGCCGAGTATATTTTTTGGTTTTAGAGTTTGAACTGTTCGTTGTAGCTTAGATCTCTGTTGAAACTGTTTTCCCCATCTCCCTGTTTTCTGCCATGTGTTCTGTTGGTATAACTGTTTTTACAGCTTGTGTGTTATCTAACTCAAGGATCACTTGCATAAAATTTGACCTGTTAGTAACAGCCTGCATTTAATTGCTGGAACCTGTGTTCTGAGAGACTGCCTTACAGACTATCTGCAAATATACAGAGCTGAGTATATATTTTTTGGTTATAGAGTTTGTTAAATGTTGCTTAGATCTCTGTTGAAACTGTTGTCTCCCTGTTCTGAGAGACTGCTTTCAAATCTATCTGCAAATATACAGAGCTGAGTATATTTTTTGGTTTTAGAGTTTGTACTGTTAGTTGTTGCTTAGATCTCTGTTGAAACTGTTTTCCCCACACCCCCTATTTTCTGCCTTGTCTTCAGTTGGTATAACTGTTTTTTTACAGCTTGTGTGTTTTCTAACTCAAGGATCACTTGCATAAAATTTGACCTGTTAGTAACAGCCTGCATTTAATTGCTGGAACCTGTATTCTGAGAGACTACCTTCCAGACTATCTGCAAATATACAGAGCTGAGTATATTTTTTGGGTTATAGAGTTTGTTAATTGTTGCTTAGATCTCTGTTGAAACTGTCTCCCTATTCCGGCAGACTGCTTTTGAATCTATCTGCAAATATACAGAGCTGAGTATATTTTTTTGGTATTAGAGTTTGTACTGTTAGTTGTTGCTTAGATCTCTGTTGAAACTGTTTTCCCCACACCCCTATTTTCTGCCTTGTCTTCAGTTGGTATAACAGTTTTTTACAGCTTATGTGTTATCTAACTCAAGGTTCACTTGCGTAAAACTTGACCTGTTACTAACAGCTTGCATTTAATTGTTGGAACCTGTGTTCTGAGAGACTACCTTCCAGACTATCTGCAAATATACATTGCTGAGTATATTTTTTTTGGTTCTAGAGGTCGTTAATTGTTGCTTAGATCTATGTTGAAACTGTTGTCTCCCGATTCAGAGAGACTGCTTTCGACTCTATCTGCAAATATACAGAGCTGAGTATATTTTTTTTGGTTTTAGAGTTTGTACTTTTAGTTGTTGCATAGATCTCTGATGAAACTGTTTTCCCCACCACCCTATTTTCTGCCGTGTCTTCAGTTGGTATAACTGTTTTTACAGCTTGTGTGTTATCTAACTCAAGGATCACTTGCATAAAATTTGACCTGTTAGTAACAGCCTGCATTTAATTGCTGGAACCCGTGTTCTGAGAGACTGCCGTCCAGACTATCTGCAAATATTCAGAGCTGAGTATATTTTTTTTTCTTACAGAGTTTGTTAATTGTTGCTTAAATCTCTGTTGAAACTGTTGTCTCCCTGTTCTGAGAGACTGCTTTTGAATCTATCTGCAAATATACAGAGCTGAGTATATTTTTTGGTTTTAGAGTTTGTACTGTTAGGTGTTGCTTAGATCTCTGTTGAAACTGCCCCCCCCCCACATGTTCTGCTGTGTCTTCAGTTGGTATAACTGCTTTTTACAGCTTGTGTGTTATCTAACTCAAGGATCACTTGCACAAAATGTGACCTGTTAGTAACAGACTGCATTTAATTGCTGGAACCTGTGTTCTGAGAGACTGCCTTCCAGACTATCTGCAAATATACATAGCTGAGTATATTTTTTTGGTTATAGAGTTTATTAATTGTTACTTAGATCTGTGTTGGAACTGTTGTCTCCCTTTTCTGAGAGACTGCTTTCGAATCTATCTCAAATATACAGAGCCGAGTATATTTTTTTGGTTTTAGAGTTTGTACTGTTAGTTGTTGCTTAGATCTCTGTTGAAACTTTTCCCAACCTCCCTTTTTTCTGCCGTGTGTTCTGTTGGTTTAACTGTTTTTTACAGCTTGTGTGTTATCTAACTCAAGGATCACTTGCATAAAATTTGACCTGTTAGTAACAGTCTGCATTTAATTGCTGGAACCTGTGTTCTGAGAGACTGTCTTCCAGACTATCTGCAAATATACAGAGCTGAGTATATTTTTTTATTGTTATAGAGTTTGTTAAATGTTGCTTACATCTCTGTTGAAACTGTTATCTCCCTGTTCTGAGAGACTGCTTTTGAATCTATCTGAAAATATACAGAGCGGAGTATTTTTTTTGGTTATAGATTTTGTACTGTTAGTTGTTGCTTAGATCTCTGTTGAAACTGTCCCCCCCCCCTATTTTCTGCCATGTCTTCCATTGGTATAACTGTTTTTTACAGCTTGTGTGTTATCTAACTCAAGGATCACTTGCATAAAATTTGACCTGTTAGTAACAGCCTGCATTTAATTGCTGGAACATGTATTCTGAGAGATTACCTTCCAGACTATCTGCAAATATATAGAGCTGAGTTTATTTTTTGGGTTATAGAGTTTGTTAATTGTTGCTTAGATCTCTGTTGAAACTGTTGTCTCCCTGTTCCAACAGACTGCTTTTGAATCTGTCTGCAAATATAAAGAGCTGAGTATTTTTTTTTTGTTTTAGAGTTTGTACTGTTAGTTGTTGCTTAGATCTCTGTTGAAACTGTTTTCCCCACATCACCTATTTTCTGCGTTGCCTTCAGTTGGTATAACTGGTTTTTACAGCTTGTGTGTTATCTAACTCAAGGATCACTTGCGTAAAACTTGACCTGTTACTAACAGCTTGCATTTAATTGCTGGAACCTGTGTTCTGAGAGACTACCTTCCAGACTGTCTGCAAATATACAGAGCTGAGTATATTTATTTTGGTTACAGAGTTCGTTAATTGTTGCTTAGATATCTTTTGAAACTGTTGTCTCCCTGTTCTGAGAGACTGCTTTTGAATCTGTTTGCAAATATACAGAGCTGAGTATATTTTTTTGGTTTTAGACTTTGCACTGTTAGTTGTTGCTTAGATCTCTGTTGAAACTGTTTCCCCACTCCCCCTATTTTCTGCCGTGTCTTCAGTTGGTATAACTGTTTTTTATAGTTTGTATGTTATCTAACTCAAGGATCACTTGCATAAATTTGACCTGTTAGTAACAGCCTGCATTTAATTGCTGGAGCCAGTGTTCTGAGAGACTGCCTTCCAGACTATCTGCAAATATACAGAGCTGAGTATATATATTTTTTTGGTTATAGAGTTTGTTAATTGTTGCTTAAATCTCTGTTGAAACTGTTTTCTCCCTGTTCTGAGAGACTGCTTTTGAATCTATCTGCAAATATACATAGCTGAGTATATTTTTTGGTTTTAGAGTTTATACTGTTAGTTGTTGCATAGATCTCTGTTGAAACTATTTTTCCCACTCTCCCATTTTCTGTCGTGTCTTCAATTGGTATAACTGTTTTTACAGCTTGTGTGTTATCTAACTCAAGGATCACTTGCATAAAATTTGACCTGTTAGTATCAGCCTGCATTTAATTGTTGGAACCTGTATTCTGAGAGTCTACCTTCCAGACTATCTGCAAATATACAGAGCTAAGTGTATTTTTTTGTGTTATAGAGTTTGTTAATTGTTGCTTAGATCTCTGTTGAAACTGTTGTCTCCCTGTTCCGACAGACTGCTTTTGAATCTATCTGCAAATATACAGAGCTGAGTATATCTGTTTGGTTTTAGAGTTTGTACTGTTAGTTGTTGCTTAGATCTCTGTTGAAACTGTTTCCCCCACACCCCCTATATTCTGCCTTGTCTTCAGTTGATATATCTGTTTTGTACAGCTTGTGTGTTATCTAACTCAAGGATAACTTGCGTAAAACTTGACCTGTAACTAACAGCTTGCATTTAATTGTTGGAACCTGTGTTCTGAGAGACTGCCTTCCAGACTATCTGCAAATATACAGAGCTGATTATATTTTTTTGGTTATAGAGTTTGTTAATTGTTGCTTAGATCTCTGTTGAAACTGTTGTCTCCCTGTTCTGAGAGACTGCTTTCAAATCTATCTGCAAATATACAGAGCTGAGTATATTTTTTTGGTTTTAGAGTTTGTACTGTTAGTTGTTGCTTAGATCTCTGTTGAAACTGTTTCCCCACCCCCTATTTTCTGCCATGTCTTCAGTTGGTATAACTCTTTTTTATAGTTTGTATGTTAACTAACTCAAGGATCACTTGCATAAATTTGACCTGTTAGTAACAGCCTGCATTTAATTGCTGGAACCTGTGTTCTGAGAGACTGCCTTCCAGACTATCTGCAAATATATAGAGCTGAGTATATATTTTTTGGTTATATAGTTTGTTAATTGTTGCTTAAATCACTGTTGAAACTGTTGTCTCCCTGTTCTGAGAGACTGCATTCGAATCTATCTGCAAATATACAGAGCTGAGTATATTCTTTTGGTTTTAGAGTTTGTACTGTTAGTTGTTGCTTAGATCTCTGTTGAAACTGTTTTCCATACCTCCCTATTTTCTGCCGTGTGTTCCGTTGGTATAACTGGTTTTTACAGCTGGTGTGTTATCTAACTCAAGGATCACTTGCATAAAATGTGACCTGTTAGTAACAGCCTACATTTAATTGCTGAAATCTGTGTTCTGAGAGACTGCCTTCCAGACCATCTGCAAATATACAAAGCTGAGTATATTTTTTGTTATAGAATTTGATAATTGTTTCTTAGATCTCTGTTGAAACTGTTGTCACCCTGTTCTGAGAGACTGCTTTCGACTCTATCAGCAAATATACAAAGCTGAGTATATCTGTTTGGTTTTAGAATTTGTCCTGTTAGTTTTTGCTTACATCTCTGTTGAAACTGTTTTCCCCAACCCCCTATTTTCTGCCGTGTCTTCAGTTGGTATAACTGGATTTTACAGCTTGTGTGTTTTCTAACTCAAGGATCACTTGCATAAAATTTGACCTGTTAGTAACAGCCTGCCTTTAATTGCTGGAACCTGTGTTTTGAGAGTCTGCCTTCTAGACTATCTGCAAATTTACAGAGTTGAGTATATTTATTTTGGTTATAGAGTTTGCTAATTGTTGCTTATATCTTTGTTGAAACTGTTGTCTCCCTATTCTGAGAGACTGCTTTCGAATCTATCTACAGATATACAGAGTTGAGTATATATTTTTTTGGTTTTAGAGTTTGTACTGTTAGTTGTTGCTTAGATCTCTGTTGAAACTGTTTCCCCACCCCCACACCCCATTTTATGACATGTCTTCCATTGGTATAACTGTTTTTTACAGCTTGTGTGTTATCTAACTCAAGGATCACTTGCATAACATTTGACCTGTTAGTAACAGCATGCATTTAATTGCTGGAACCTGTATTCTGAGAGACTGCCTTCCAGACTATCTGCAAATATACAGAGCTGAGTATATTTTTGGGTTATAGAGTTTGTTAATTGTTGCTTAGAGATCTGTTGACACTGTTGTCTCCCTGTTCTGACAGACTGCTTTCGAATCTATCTGCAAATATACAGAGCTGAATATATGTTTTTGGTTTTAGAGTTTGTACTGTTAGTTGTTGCTTAGATCTCTGTTGAAAGTGTTTTCTGCACACCCCCTATTTTCTGCCTTGTCTTTAGTTGGTATAACTGGTTTTTACAGCTTGTGTGTTATCTAACTCAAGGTTCACTTGCATAAAATTTGACCTGTTACTAACAGCTTGCAATTAATTGCTGGAACCTGTGTTCTGAGAGACTGCCTTCCAGACTATCTGCAAATATACAGAGCTGAGTATATTTTTTTGGTTATAGAGTTTGTTAATTGTTGCTTAGATCTCTGTTGAAACTGTTGTCTCTCTGTTCTGAGAGTCTGCTTTCGAATCTATCTGCAAATATACAGAGTTGAGTATATTTTTTTGGTTTTAGAGTTTGTACTGTTAGTTGTTGCTTAGATCTCTGTTGAAACTGTTTTGTCCCACCCACCCATCCTCCCTATGTTTGGCTTGTAGTTTAAATTTGGTGGCTTTTGCAGTTGTCCGCCCCACTGTAGATTTGATTTGGGACACTCCCCCAGTCCCATCTAATTACCACATTCTACCTAATAACCTCTTCTGCACTTGCTTTTAGTCCTTTTTAATTTAATTGCATTTTTTAAGCTGTGTTTGGTCTAATATTGCTACATACTCAAGTGTGCTAGCTTGCACTGCTTGTGATTTGTTTTTACTACTGTTTTTGCTACTTTTCTGTAAAAAAATAAAACAAACTGTAAGCCTGTTTCCCACCTTTCCTGTAACTAGTGTTATAGATACAGATTTGCTGTATCCAGGACTGTATGTAAGATTCTGAGCCCCCCAAGCCTTTCTGTGTTGGAGGGAAGCCTTCTAGCTTATCAGTGGGAGTGGTAAGCACTAGGTAACCTGTCTACCACATACAGAGTGGTTCTGGCCCAGAAATTGTAGTTATTGGCCTTTAGGCAATCTCTTTCATCTCTCTCAACTTTCTGATTTGAAAGCCTGCATTTGCACTTGTTTCTGTCCTGTAACTCATCTAGTGCAGATACAGATTCTTAGTTTTAGCACTTAAATTTGCTTATTCGTCCTCAGCACTTGTTCAAAACTTGTAAACACTAAATAAGCTAATAATTACTATAGCACTCAATCTTCCTCATTTCCTAGAAGAAAACAGTTGTTGTACTTACTTTTCTCACTTGCTTAGAGAAAAACAGCTCTTGTACTCACTTTCCTCACTTATCTGGAGGAAAATAGTTTTTTATTCAGGCATGTCCAATGGTCAGCTCCCAGTGTTTTCTCCTGTCTATCTGATGAATCTGGGCATCTTGAGGCAATGTAGAAATTGCCTCATGTACACAGACAACACTCTCCTCCTACCACCCAACACTACAACCTGTGAGAGATGCACTTATCTAGCCAAAATGGAGGTAAAACTCTCTCCAACCAAGACTGAACTTGACAGTCATGAGGAGAAGGTAAACATTTGCACCACACCACACTCATCACATAGTCTCAATAAATCAACATCACCAAAATCCACACATAGTAACAAAAACATTCGCGGAGGCTCTCAATAATAATCTGTCTAAGCAACAGAGACTTCCAAAGCAGAAACACAAGCAACCTCCATCCCCCAACACAACCCAAATGACACATAGCCCACAGACTCAGTGTGCCACTCAACCACAGCTAATAAGGCAAAACAACGTACCCAACACACTAGTCATAGGTGACTCTATAGTCAGGCACACTGATGTCCCACTCACCAGGCTAAACAAGGAGAAGGTTACTGTCAGCTGCCTGTCAGGTGCCAGGATCTGCCTCATAACCCATGCACTCAGGTCACTCCACAACATGTACAAATATGACTCTGTCATTGTCCATGTTGGTGTGAATGACCTGAGATGTGCCTCCCTGGACTACATGAAAAGAGACATGGAAGAGCTCTCCGATCTTGTAGCCCAGGCAGGTATGACCCTAGCCCTGCGTAGCATTCTGCCATTGCCCAGAATGATACCGCAGTACAAAGACAAAATGACTGACTTCAACAATTTGCTAAGCTTCTGGTGTCATTCTAAGGGGATCCAGTATCTGTCTGCTTGGGATGACATGGTCGACAGACTTTGATGCTTTGCCACAGATGGCCTGCACCTGTCGCCACTGGGATTCCGGATACTGGCTAAGGCTCTTGCTGCTCCTATAGTGCCTTTTTTAGGCAAGGCTCAAATAACAAATTCACCACTGTAACAGGAACAGGCAAGCAAAAACTTAGGGTAATGCTACTCAGTGCTAGAAGTCTAAATCTCAAAATGCACTCACTCGAGGCACTTCTTAAAATGGAGAACATCGATATCTGTGCAGTGACTGAGACCTGGTTCAAGGCTCCAGAGAGCACCCCTGCACTACCAGGCTATAACTCATACCACACTTTTCGACCATGTAACCTGGACCAAAACACCAAAGGCGGAGGTGTGTCTATATTCATTAAGGATATCCACACCTCCAGGCTAGTTGTTCAGCATAATGCATCCAAGGTTATCCAAGTGCATCTAACTCTGGGCAAAACTGCAATCCAAATTGTAGCTTGCTACAGATCCCCACCATGCCCCAGGATTCCCACTCCTCTTTTCTTGATGTACTGGAAAATATTAGGGTTCAACCAAACACCCTAATAATGGGCAACTTCAACTACCCCACCATTAACTGGGAAAACTATTCATGTACCAACTCCTTAGCTCAACGTTTTCTGGAATTCATAAACTCCAGTGCCCTGGCTCAACTTATCCACACCCCCACCAGGGGCAATGATATCCTAGACCTAGTCATCACCAACAAGAGCGACCGGTGTTCCGCACCTGAAGTCAACTCCTCGTTGGTCCGATCCGACCATAAGCTAATCACCCTTGATATCCACATCCCACCCCCACCCCCCATTAAGGAAACCATGGTAAAACATTTCTCCAAAGCCAACTTCATGCTTCTTAAGACAGAAGTGGTGAACTTCATGACACCCATGTAGATGGACAATACAGTTACAACTGCTGAATCCTACACAAATGCACTCTATAAACACACAAGTGCATGGATTGTGCTATCCCAAACAGAACCAAGACGCTATCCTCCAAAAAAAGGAAGCCAATCTGGTGGTCCCCTGCCATAAACAAACTGTACAACAGAAGGAAGAAACTGTTGCAAAAGAGAGTAAAATCCCATGAGTGGAGGAGCTCCCTGGTCAGTCTCAGTAAGAAGCTGAGATCCCTTATAAGATCCTCCAAAGCTAGCCACAAAAACAAAATTGCCACTAATTCTAAGGACAGCCACAAAGCATTCTATAGCTATGTCAAGAATCTTGATGGCAACACCCAGATCTACTCTGAGTTACAGCACAATGACACTACAATTACAGAACCAACTGATATTGCCAACATCCTGGCAGATAGGTTCAGTGCTAACTTTACCCCCCCCCCTCAACCCCTAAAGGGCCCATATCTATACAGGAAGAATGCAGAAGCCCTGTAATCACAACTTCACAGGTAAAAGCTGCACTCTCTAAAGCCAAAAACACAGCATCCATGGGACTGGACAACATCCCCGGCTGCATTTTACATGAACTTCAGAACAAACTGGCTCCCCACTTAAGCACCCTGTTAAATAACAGCCTCGCATAAGGCTTTGTGCCCACTGAATGGCACACAGCAACAGTTATCCCACTCCACAAAGGGGGAGCCACCACTGATCCCGGGAACTATCAACCTATTAGCCTGACGAGCCTGGTCTCCAAGGCCATGGAACGTATCATCATGGAACTCATAAACAAAGACATTGGTAACCTCCAAACTCTGGATCCCATCCAGTTTGGGTTTGTGAAAGGCAGATCATGCCTCCTGAACCTGATCGACTTCTTTGAGGCAGTCACCAAAGCCATATATGAGGGTAAGGTGGTTCATACAGCCTATTTTGACCTCGCCAAGGCTTTCAACACCATCCCCCATTCTGGAATTATAGCTAAACTCACCAAACTAGGTATAAATCCCTACGTCACAAGATGGGTTGCCAACTGGCTCACTGACAGAACCCATACTGTAAAAGTTGCAGACTCCAAATCTGACCTCAAAGCAGTGACGTGGAGTACCACAGGGTTCTGTCCTGGGACCTCTCCTATTTGGTATCTACTTCTCTGAAGTACAGGCTAACACAGAAGGCCTCTGGATAACGAAGTTCGCAGATGACTGCAAACTAGGAGCCATAGTCAAGTCCACAAATGATGTGGACATCCTACAGAAGGGCCTCGCTGAGACAGCTGCCTGGTGTCAGAGCCATGGTTTCAAGCTCAATGCCAAAAAGTGCAGTGTCACCCCCTTTGGTAAAAACTCTTTACCCATGAACTACCACATAGGCAGCAATCTACTTAACAATGAATTTGTGATAAGAGACCTTGGGACCCAGGTGGACAGTAGTCTCTTCTTTGATAGTCACATCGCCACAATAGTCAGGAAGTCCTTCTACATGACACACCTCATCATAAAAGGGTTCTCATCCAGGAAAAAAGAGGTCATTGTTCCCCTCTACTCTACACTCATTACACCCATTATAGAGTACAACACCCCTTTTGGAATGTACCTCACAAGGCATCTGCAGTAGCTGGAAAGGCCACAGAAGCACCCCACAAAGAGGATTACTGGCCTCAAACAAATGCCCCTACACTGACCGCCTCAAAAAACTCCAGCTTTACTCCGTAGCATATAGCCTACTCTGAGGTGATCTCTGCCCAACATATAAAGCTATGTCAAACCCAGAGCTGTTGGACATGCTACACCTAAAAAAATCCCAATCCCTCCAAGCTACATGCTCTAGAGACCTAAACCTTGTCACCACAATAAACAGGACATCCTGGAGGGATAGATTCCTGTCCCAGAGACTTCCCATACTCTGGAACAGGCTACCCATCTATATCAAGCAAAGTTGTTCATTAGCACTCTTCAAGAAAAATCTTGATGAGTGGATGGGAAATAGGAAATACACCTCAGGGATCACTTCTGTGTCTCTGCTTGACAGTGGCACAGGAAAATAACTTTCTTGAGTGGTGTAAGCCAGGGAACCTTGTTGGCTAGGCTTACGTAGGCCCTTGGGCCAATAGCCTAGTACCTACCTATGAACCTATAACACTCTATGATAGAGTATGTCATCAGGGGAAACCATTATTCTGATACATCACTTTACTGGTAATATTACCTTATTCCATGAGCTGTGAAGTGATTTCTCCTATAGTGAAAGTTGATGCCTTCTCACTGTGCAGAATGTGTGTGTGCTAGGCAGTCTTGGCTTTTAGATTCTCAGATCTTAAACAGAAAGAAACTTATGAAGTTATCTGCTTACTTCTGTCTTCCATTTATCTCAATAGTGATAAATATAAATGTTCCAGTCACTAGAACAAATGACGACTTAGATATCCAAGTCAAAGCTTCAACACTGCTGTCTTCAGTCAAAGACATAGCAAATAAGGGACACAATCCAGCAAAGACAAAAGAAAAATATTCCCCTGCAATCTAAAGCTGCATTTTTATCTCCCCCAATACACAATGGACAACATTTCTGAACAAATCACTTCTATGAAATACCGCAAGATTTTTACAAAAGAATGGATGCATCTGAAAACTGCATCACTTCATGCAAAGAGTGCATTGCTGCAATAGAAATATCTACTCTAACCATTCTACATATCTGAAAAATATTGCAGACGAGATAATTGACTTGGAAACATATATGTAGAAACAACATCCTTATTTCAGGGCTACCTGAGAAATTTAAACACCAAGATGTTCCAAATGTAATAAAATATATTTGCTTAGTTACTTGATGCTCCAAATCAAGCTGAATAAATTTCAAATGAAAGAGCACGCAGAGAACTTCACAAATCACAAGAAGAAAACAAACCAAGACAGATCTATGTCATGTTATTAAATTACAGAGCTGCACAAAAAGTCCAGTCAGCAGTTAAAAACACTTTTCATGAAAAGATTATCAGCCATCCTGATCACGAGATTTGCTGCTAAAAATTAAACTCCAAAGACAGAAATCATTGCCATGTTGCTCTTACTTAATGAAGATAAACATTTGTTTCCAAATGCAATATCCAGCTATCTTATCATTCAGCTATAAAAATAGCAAACAAGTCATAAGATCCCTTCCATACACCTAAAGGATCTCTCAAGAATTATTTAATTCTAAACTAGTTTAATCTGGTCTTATGTAGCAGTTAAGATTTCTACAACACTATTTTCTTTGGTAGTGGTCTATATGAAACCCTACTTGCACCCTTACAGTTGGTAATGTGCCAGATTGCTATGACCATGCTCCTCTGTCCACTAGGACTGCTATTTTAAGGAAGTTAATCTGTATTCTCTCTCATTTCTAGAGGAAGTAAGCCATTTTAAACTTTGACTTTTCAACTAGTGCCCAAATATTTGCTATCCTACCAGTCAACAAGTGACAAAAGAACCAAAAATTTAGATGGAGTTTCTACTGGTTTTATTACTTCCACTAGGGTCAACCCCTGATTAACTTGTACTCATAACCCTTACCATCTTAAATATCTTATATGCAAATATGTTAGCATGCAGGTAGAGTGAGCACTTCAACTTTTGCAAGTGTTCTCTTCTGTTCTATAAGTTAAAAAATATCTTTTTTCAGGATTGCTGCATCAAAGATTTACCTTAAACTGTATTAGACATTTCCATAGCAATGAATGATGCAAATACAGACATCTACAACAACTGATTGCTGCAAGTAATACAAATCTTAAAACATAAATACTACTACTAGAAAGCACACAGTTTTTTGATGTTTGCTATTTGTGTTTTTTACTTCTTTAGATTTCAAGTTGTTTGATGTAATGAGTGTTTATGTATCAAATTTACAATATAGCAATACAAGGTTTAGAAGTCAGAAACATATAAGGCACTTACATCTCTATTATTTTGTGGTTTTGTTTATCAAACCTACATTCAGTTTGAAATTACTGCATACTAAAAGCCAAACTGTGATCCAAGGGTGAGTTTGCTAGACAGTTTAGCATATCCTAACTGCAGTTTAAAAAATAGCAATTATTTTTTTCTTACTTTTGTGAGTATTCATTTCTATCAGTTTATTTTCATAGCATCTTATCTAAATATATACATGTCTATGCCTGTTGTATTACTCAATTAAATTAAATTTCTTTTCATTCAATAGAGGTTAGGGTTAGACCCATAGGTATAAAGGGCAGACTATATTTAGTTCTTATATTTTTTTATTTGTCTGTTTTGTCTTTCAGATAATTTGCTGGATCGACTCCTCTCTGTACTCATTTTTAAACTCTCAGATTTCACTAATTTCTATGTGTAGCAAAGGCTTCTTGTGACATACATTATTGCACTACTCAAACTTTTACGAAAATGCATCAATTATTTTATTATTTAAAACAGAATGATTATTAAAGTTAATAACTGAATATTGGAATGTAAAAGGTCTTCAGTCATCAAATAAAAGAAAGCTATATCCTCATTTTTTTAATACAAAAGTTTAGTTATCTTTCATTCAAGAAACTCATATGATGGGGGGCGTGGCCAAGGATGAACACAGGATAGCAGCAGATTTCTTCAGCTCCACCAATTTCATTACATTGACAGGAATTAATTACTTAAAAAATTAATTCTTGAAGTAATTTTCTTTCTAAATATGTTTGTTTTATATAGTTCTTGAACTATATCTAAAAAAGAAAGGAAATCTTAATAATATTCCTGTCAGAAATTACTTTGGAAATTTTCCTGTCAGTTTATCAGTCTGAAATGAGTTCCAGTAAGACAAATTCTCAAGACTCCAGCATCAAGAAAGAACTTCAGTCTCTGATAATTATAGTCCAGCAACTTACTGCTAAGATGGATAAAATGGATACTAAAATAGACACTTTCATAGAAAAAACTACAAAACAAATAGACTTGTTACATATGGACCTGCAACAACAGAAGATCCAGATGACAGGCATAGAAGAAGCTGTGAATGACATGGAAAATAAAATACAAGAACAGGAAATCAACATTGAGTTTCTGCTGAAACAAAATACACATTTACAAACAAAGCTGGATGACCTGGAAAATAGATCTAGGCGCAATAACATTAGGATTTTTGGACTACCAGAAAATATTGAAGGTAACAATATTACTTCTTTTTTAACAACATGGCTCCCTAAAACTTTAGATTTACCAGAAGCATTCTCTTTTGGTATCGAAAGAGCACATAGATCTATAGCTAATACTAACTCTAACAAAAACTATCCTAGATCAGTTATAGTTAGATTTCTATCATCTTTTGATAAAGAGATGGTTCTTAAATCTGCTTGGGCTTAAGCTCCTGTTAAGTTTAATGAGACAACTGTGCGTTTTGACAATGACTATTCTTCCATGGTAATTGCGAAAAGAAAAGTTTTTCTGCCACTAATAAGGGAGCTTAAAAAAGCACAGTTTAAAACATACCTTCTGTTTCCTGCCAAGCTTAAAATCTTCCTTCCTGATGGTCCTAAGGTCTTCGATGATTTAGACTCTGCTTTACTGTTTGTCAAAGAAAAAAGATTTTGGATAAAATAGAAGAAATGGAATGGGCTAGTTCTTCATTAAAGAGATTGGCAACTGAAGCTTCCTGGAAGACTTCAGAGAAGAAGAAGAGACTAAAAACAAATGATTTGTTATATGTTTTTTTCTCTCTCATCATTTTAGTTCATTATTAATCTTTTGAATATAGTTCCTGCATTTCCAGAAAGCCACAAATATTTCGGAAAAGATTTAATCAAAGTTATTCTCTATGTGCAAAGAAATGTTTCGTTTCATAACCAGTCCAAATGCCTGAGGATTTAATGGCAGGCTGCGACTCGATTTGTTTTCTTTCTGAAAAAGTAAGGTTAGTAATTTGATACATTTTTTTATCTTTACCTTTTTCTTCGTTCTTTTATTATTTTCTTTGTTTAAACAATGACATTCTATTTAGATTATGTAGTGGGTAAAGGGTGGGGCAGGGCAGGGAGAGAACAGTAATGAAAATATCATTAATAGAATAATAACATATTTATTTCTTGTAAAAGTTTATAAGTTCTTCAAATGCTATTTCTAATTATACTCTCTTGATTATACTGCTTATGCTTGTTTGTAAATAATCTGTCATGCTTTAACTAATAATAATCAGAACTAAATAAGAGTAAATAATATGTTTTATTTTTAACTCTATTAATATAAACAGTAAGTAACATTCCATTGTATATACTTCTTACAGCTTTCTCTTACATTTTTATTTCTGCCTCACTCCCTTTTATTTTCTACTCTCTTTTCTTTTCTTTATTAATATATAGAAATGCTTTAGACTGTGTGGGCACAGTGAATAATAGGATTTGTATGAAAATTGAGTTGGGAGAAGAATGCTGAGTTTTATTGCTTGTTGGTAATTTTGAGTTTAATTTCACTTGCATAGAGGCTGTGATGATCTGTGGAATACATTGTGGAGGTTCTGTCATGTTTAGATGCATTTACACTGCTAAATGAATGTTTGTCACTAGTCTTTAATAAGTTTCCGCCAAAATGTTAAGAGAGACAATCTGGGATGTGGGCTGTCTTATGCACAATGTCCTTGAGTTACCTCAGAATCTTCAAATCACAGAATTCTCACAGAGAAACTGAAAGCAGTTAGTATAAACATTGACAAGGTTATCACACTGACACACCACAGATTCAGGAAAAATACTCTGTTCATAAAATATGTCAGTTATAATGAGTTTAAATGATGTAGTTTCTTGTAGTAAGTAAATGTCTTATTTTAGAAGTCATAAAAAATGAAACATTTATTTAAATGTTTTTGAAAATCTACTTAACAGCAGCATAATAATCTGTGTTAAAAATTTGTGTTCCAAACATATACTTTACTATAATTCATTTAATTCATCTGATTGACAAACATAAATAATCTTATAACTCTATTCTGGAAGAAATGTCATGTGATATATTTTAAAGCAGTAGGTTAGCATGATTGTAAAATCTGGTTACCAATATGTGTTTGCTGTGCATTATTTTGTATAAAGCAGACAGATTTATTCTAGGGACAGCAAGTAGGATAGTGCTCTACTAACACACAACTCAGTGAGATCAGATATATATATATATATATATATATATATATATATGTGTGTGTGTGTGTGTGTGTGTGTGTGTGTGTGTGTGTGTGTGTGTGTGTGTGTATGTGTGTGTATATGTATGTGTGTGTGTCTGTGTTTATGTGTGTGATGGATTTTTTTTTTTTTTTTTTAGGTAATAACGCAGGTGTTTCTGAGAATCTGCATAACTATGCAATATGATTTATAATAATTTTTATGAATACAATATTTTACTCTATTGACAATAATGAGTTTAAGTAAATGCTCATATACAAACAATTCAAGATTTTTGGAAGCTGTTGATAGAATTCACATGACAGAAAATAGATGCATCTTAATGCATGTAATGTCTGAATCATATTAGCCAAAGTTTTTGATTTAAATGAATGTTAGAACATAATTTTCTCTCCTCTTGATTTCTAACATTAAGATTATTTGAATGCTATTAGAATTCAAGTGTTATATATTACATAGATCTATATAATAGTATGAACAGTTTAAAAAAAAAAAAAAAAAAGTTTATTTTAGTTTATATGATGCTGTTTTACCAAATGTGTAGTTTTGCCTTGATAGATAATTGAATTGAAAACTGTTAACCTCAGTTAAATATAACTAGTATTAAATTGATAAGGTGGTAACTGAGGGGTTAACTTGAGTAGTAAATACTGCTCTAAGTTGGAGTTTTCAACTCCAGGCGGGATGCAAGGTTTAATCCTTACATTATTTTCACTTGTTCATTGTTATATGTATATAGTTTTGACATCCACAATATATTTTGTACACTCATTGTCACTACAAACAAAACTGAATCCTATACAAAATCCCATAAGAGATTTAATAAATACAGCTATATTTAAAGGTACACCTAAAAGAGGAGATGTAACATTATTTATCTTGTTATTTGTTATTTCGATCATAAGATTCTTGAGTTTTAAAATGCCAAATGACATCTTTAAAAGGAATTTCTTTAAACATTAATGGATTGAATAATCCGTGTAAAAGGGCAAGCCTAATAAGATACATTAATCTACACAAGGCCAATCTAGTCTTCCTGCAAGAAACTCATTTCTTGAAACAAGATATTGATAAACTAGCCACTAATAAGTATGCAGTATTGGTTAGTTCAGAGCACACTCAGAAAAAAAGAGGAGTGGCTATTTTATGGAATAAAAGTATGCCCATTCCTAAAACCATTAAGTCTTATCAGGATGACAAAGGAATGTTTTGTATGGTTACAATACAAATTAATGGGAAGACTTACACTTTAATTAATGTATACTGGATACCTGGAATTGGTATTAATACAGTGAAACATCATATTGATAAGATCATATCATTCTCTATAGGGGATATTATTTTAGCTGATGATTTTAATTGTATACTACATGAAAGTGATCCTACCACTATAAAGAAAATAAGAATTACATCTAATGCAAAACATTTAAATGATTTTGCTAATTCTTATCATTTGAATGATATTAATAATCAGATAGAGTCAAAATCATTACCATACACCTTTTTTTCTAACAGATACAAAACTTATTCAAAAATAGATAGGGTCTTTATTTCTAACCAGATGGTAACAGATTTAATTAATTCCAAAATCATTTCATGTCCTATATCTGATCATAACTCAATTGTTTTTGAATTCATGATAAAAAATACTCATAATGTTCAGATCAAAAGGATACCAGCATACTTAACTCAGCTAAAAGACTATAAAGAATATATACTTTCAAAAGTACAACATTTTCTAGACATAAATAATACTCCTGAAGTCTCCATTGTCTATGTTTGGGATGCCTTAAAATCATATCTATATGGACAAAGTATCAGATGGTATAATAACAAAAGGAAATCTTGGGATAAGGAATTGTTAGATATTCAAAGTAAACTAGACTCTTATAAACATAATAATAAAGAAAATATTATGGACAAGAAAGTTATTGAAGAAATAAACAAACTAAATGAGAAATACAAAGAAATTTTAACTCATAAAGTTAAAATAACTTTAGAGAATACAAGTTTTTGTCTTATTCAATAAGCCCCAAATACTTACATAGACTTAAAAATAAAACAAAAGATTGAATAAACAAAACCATATCAAAGAAATCTTTTCTCTAAGGAAAAGAAGAATGTTTCTAGTATACCAGAAATACTGGATGAATTTAGAAATCACTTTCACAAGATTAACCATAACAACATTAACATGGAACCTAAAGATAAAATAAAGGAGTTTATAACCACAAACATGAATAAAAAGCTTAATAAACAACAGATTAAACTATTGGACAAGAGTATTTCATATACAGAAGTTATTACACAAATAAATAAGCTTAAATCAAACAAAGCACCGGGTAATGATGGTATTATACCAGAGATATATAAAATCCTTTCTAAAACTACATATTCATTAATACATAAGGTTTTTATTCTGGCCCAAACTGAGTTAATAACCCCCCCCCATCTTGGCAATATACATTTATTTCACCAATTTTAAAACCTAATAAAGATCCAACTAGATGTTCTTCATATCGACCCATCTCATTACTTAATGTTGATTATAAAATGTTTCTGAGTATTTTTGCTGATAGATTTAAGACAATTATCCCCGGCATTATAGACATAGATCAGACGGGCTTCATTGTAAATAGAAATACTTTTGATAATATAAGAAGAACTTTAACATTAATTGATTTTGCAAATAGGAAAAAGAAAGATTTAACACTTATTAGTCTTGATATAGGTTCAGCATTTGATTCAGTAAGTTGGGACTATCTGTTTACCTTACTGAAGTGCACAAATTTCTCTGATGCATTTGTAAATTTAATTGAGCATTTATACAAAGGAACGCTGGCTTATATTAAGGTAGGAACATATGTTTCACAAAAATACCCATTCTTAAAGGTACAAAGCAAGGATGTCCACTTTCTCCACTATTATTCACTTTAGTAATGGAGCCTTGGGCTAATTTGATTAGAAACAGTACTGACATAGAGGGTTTTGAAATAGAAGAAAATACAACATCAAAATTCAACTTTTACAGATGATGTTCTAATTACATCAGCAGGATCTAATTCTTCTATGCAGTCTTTATTTGATAAAATGATGAATTTTAAAAGTATTTCTGGTTTAATATTCAATGAAGAAAAACTAAAATACTACCTATATATACACGAAAAATACTCTCATTAGTGATTTTACTAAATATGTACCCAACTCAGGTCAGATAATTTATTTAGGTATAATACTATCTAAAGATATTAAATCTATTATATATAATAACTATAATACCTGTTTTCTTAATATACAAAATCTTTTAATACCTGGAATAATATGTTTTTACTATGGAGGAGAGACTTACAATTATTAAAATGATAATATTCCCAAGATTTTATACTTAATACAATCAATAATACTTTCACCTACAAAAATAACTATCAAGAAACTGAATACACTAATGTTAAATTTCTTATGGGCACCTAATAGACCTAGGATTGCATTAAAGAAACATACTAATAGCTGGTCTTAAGGGGGTATTTCTTTTCCAGACTTTAATTTATATATTATCTCTTCTATTATAAAAGTTATTACTTTATTAATAGATCGGTCATATGTCGCAAAATGGAAAGATTATTGGGAGCTAATTAGTATGCACTTCATGAAAATCTCCTTAACACATAAAAATATGATTATAAATAACTCCATGTTGTGGTTGCTAAAGGAATTTTGACTTCACCTATTACACCTAAACATATGGTCTGTTACCCATTAAATATTATTATTAGTTATCGTAACTTTATATTCATGCACCCTAAGTATAGGGAATGGAATTTTATTGTATTCCTATAATTTATACTCAGGGTATGCTTATGTCATCTACTTCTGAAGGAGCTCATTTAGCTATAGATAATAATCTAAAGTACTGGTATCAGCTGATATCTGATAATAAAGTTAAAAATCTAGATTTCTTAAAACAAGAATTTGATCTAAGAGAAACTTGCTGGTTAGAGGTTCAGATCTTTAGACAACATCTCATTGATAGAATAGATCTAATGTCTATAACAGTTAAAGAATCTATTCCAAAACTGATTGATTACTTGATAATAAATTTACAGCATAAAGTTTCTGATAAAGGTAAACTTTCATATATACATAAAATTATCAGACAAGAAACTTTTTACAATGTAGATTCATACTGGAATTATTTCACCTCTATTAATGGGGACCCACCAACTCAACAAGATAAACAATATATACTGGAATCTGCTTATAGAACTACATCTTCCATTGTCTGGAGACTTTATACATGGAAATTTTTACATAGATCTTTTATACACCTTTGATGATGAATAAAATTAATAATAAAGATAATCTATGTAAGAGATGTAATGTAGAAATTAATGCTGACTGGGCTCATATGTTTTATGACTGTATGAAGTTGAAAGAATACTGGAAGTCAATTAATGAATTTTTGCAGGCTCTTTTTACAGATAATTTCATTATTTCTAAGTCTCTTATATTATTCAACACACCTGTACCTCAATGTGTTAAAAGATTAAGCTTCCCTTGTTATGGTCTATCCTAGCAGTGGCTAGGAAAATAATAACTAGAAATTGGATTTCAGATACACCTCCTTCGTTCAATGAATTTAAAAATGTTATGAATATAATGTGTCATATGGAAATAAGCACAATTAGAATGAGAACAACTAGAAAAACATCACATTTTATTGTATGGGATAATTTACAAAATTTGTTAAAAAAATTCTAATTTCAATAGCACAGTATTTTAGTTTAATTAATTGATCTGATTGTAGTGGATGTCTTTGTAAATACTTTAGTTGTTTTGTTGAATATTATAATAATACCTATTTTTAATTATTTGTATAAAATTGTTATGATATTTCTCTTATATGTTAAAACAATAAACTTGTTTTAAAAAAAAAAGAAACTCATATGATGCTGCATCAATTGAAAACATTTCATAAAAAATTGGGTTGGCCCTATCATAGCAGCAGGAAAGCATACTAATAAAGTGACAGCAGCTATTTTAATAAAATCTACACTACATATATGGCTGGTGGACAGATACACTGACTTGCAAGGAAGGCAGTGTTATGTAATTAAAACTAATAATAAATTTACCAAATCCATAATTTTACTGAATATCTAATCACCCTGTTTTAATCAGTTTCACTTTATTGCATCTATCTGAATCTTTTTTTAAAGAAAAATACTCTTTAAGAATATCATTTGGTATTGGTAGGGACTTGAACTCATTTGTAGACTCTGTGTCAAACTGATCATGGAAAACTAACTATTTTTGTCCAACGGTATTGGCTTCCATTTTAAACATAGCCATTGACCATGATCTGTTTGACTCCTCAATGAAATTTATCTCTTCCACAAATAAGTCAAAATTTACTTTTTACTCCAATTGTCACAAATCCTGATCCATGATAGATTTTTTCTTATTATCTGCATCTCCTTTTAGATTATTCAAAAATTATTCTCACCATAAATCTTACCATTTCTCACCAAAATAAGAGACCCCCACATAATTGGACCCTAAATCTCTTGTTGCTGCATAATGAGGGAAGTAAAACTCACTTTTACAAATTCTAGAGGATTTTATTCTAACAGGAATATAGAAAATATTAATCTATACAGTTAGTAGACTGCTCTAAAAAGTAAAAATACATGTTTTTCTGAATAAAGAAGCTACATATTTAAAAAAATAGCTAGGCATTAAGAGACAAAATGCAAATCTCAATTAAAAGACCTTGAAGTTCTGTAAATTACCAATTATGATTATAACAGAGGGAAGTAAAATAAATTATGACAAAATAAATTAAATACACTGTGTATTTGTCATCTTTCATGGCAGGAAGCTCAAATGTAGCATTCTACTATAAATGGGCATAAACATCCTGAAGACACTTAGCAAAACTGGTTAAATTACAATACCCTCATCCCGCCCTCAAAACATATCTGCTGTCTTGGTAGTTCAGCAGGTAGCACACTTATCTTTAGTACTCACTGATCAAAATCTGTGGGTTCTATTCCTATGCCAGATTGGTGGATACTTCATATTAAACATAAAAATGTTATGTACAATTTTAATGAAGACAAGGAAAAATCTTTTTCTGGTATAAATGAACAGCTATACAATGTTAATTCTGCAGGCTTTTCATATGATAACCTTAACAATTATTTATCAAAAATATTTTTATTGCATTAAATGTTAATCAGCATGAATATCTATTAAAATCAGTCTCTATTTCTGAAGTAAAAGAAGCTATAAAAACCTCAAGAATGGAAAAGCCTCCAGTCCTGATGGCTTTTCTTCTGAATTGTATAAGTGCTTTATTCATATTATATCAAAAAGCTTTATTAAACCTTTCAATGACAGTAGATTTAAAGGCATGTCATACTTTTATCTTAGCAGCTTTAGAACTTCTAATTTATAAACCAAGCTCTGACCCACTTGACCCCAGTAATTACAAATCTATTGCACTAATAAATGTAAATATTAAATTATATGCAGTGATCTATGCTAATAGATTAAGCATTATTCTCCCCAAAGCTATTTCTAGATACCAAGAAGGCTTTATGCAGTTTAAGGAAACCAGTGACCAAACGTCAACTCTTGAAACTTTACTAGCCTTCTGTACAAAGTCAAAACATAATTACTTCAATACAAGGACTTTTGGATGGGAAAGGAACTTTTTTGGACATACACATGGTATTTGACCTGCCTGATGAGCCAAGCACAGTAATGTAAGAGACTTGTTCACATATTTACACTGTACAGCACTTTAGGTTATGCATTTATTTGAAGTAATGTAATTAATTCTATTTCTACCCCCAGATCCGGCCTGGTGCATGCTAGCTGTTTCAGTCCTAAGCTTAATTTGAATTTAGAACAGTATGTTTGGAAAGGGGAATAATTAAGAGCTAATCCAAAGCATTTATACATACAGGCAAATACATAGCTAAAGTAAGAGATATGCTTCTACTAGTTTGTTCTCAAAATCCC
>NC_056743.1:1842509190-1842521690 GCF_019279795.1 Protopterus annectens | reverse complement strand
GGCCTCAAGCTAAACGCCAAAAAGTGTATAGTCATCCCCTTTGGCAAAAACAAAGTGCCCACAAATTACCACATAGGTGGTAATCCATTAAGTACAGAAGAAGTAATTAGGGACCTGGGGACCCAAGTTGATAGCAATCTCTCATTTGACAACCACGTGGCCAAAGTGGTTAGAAAAACATTTTATATAGCCCACTTAATCATGAAGGGATTCACATCTAGATCAGGGAGGTCATCGTGCCTCTTTACTCATCCCTCATCAGGCCCATAATTGAGTACAATGCCCCTTTTGGGATGTACCTTACCAGACACCTGCAGCAACTGGAAAGACCCCAAAAGTACCTCACCAAGAGGATCATAGGGCTCAAACAGATGCCATATGCTGCCCGGTTAAAGAAACTCCAGCTCTACTCAGTGGCATACCGCCTGCTCAGAGGCGATCTGTGCTTGATGTATAAAGCCATGTCCAACCCGGAATTAATGGACATGCTGCACCTCAGAAAATCCAAATCCCATCGAGCTACGCGCTCGAGACTTGAACCTCAGCACTGAAATAAATAGGACATGCTGGAGGGACAGATTCATAACCCAGAGGCTCCCTTCACTCTGGAATAAAATCCCAGTCCAGGTTAGGGAGAGTCCCTCCTTGACTCTCTTCAAGAGGAATCTTGATGAGTGGATGGGAGATCGTAGGTTTACCCCGGGTATCACTTCTGTGTCACTGTTAGACAGAGGCACAGTATACTAACCTCGAAAAAGGGCATAGCAAAATTAATTTAAAATGGGTGGCGAAAACAAAACACACTCTGGCTAGGCTTATAAATACCCTAGGGCAGATAGCCTAGTATGAACCTATGAACCTATGAACCTATTAATGCACATTTTATAATTATGAGTGATTTTAACCTAAATTTGTGCTCAAGTTCTACTTTTCCATTAAAACTTTACTTGCAGATTGCAGTGTGACACATCTTCTATCTTATGCACCATCTTAACCCATCCCATCTTGATTGGTACTAAAAATCTAGTCTTACAGAATACTGGACATCTGTTCACAGTCTAGCACTATATTGACACTGCCCTGTTATTGTATGGCTGAGTAGAAGATGCAGCAAACCTCCCTGCGGATGTATTATAGATATTTCACTATATATTTTGAAGCTCCATTTCAACTTGTTTTTAATAATGCAGGTTTAGCTCATCAGACAGTTTTAGAAGCTGGAGTCTGTTTGAATTGTAATCCTTTAAAACTAAAACTATTGTTTACAATTCAAATGTTACTTTAACAGTAATTATTTATTAATATTAACATAATACAAAATATAGGAGTCCACAAAAAATGTCCTTTATTAAAAGGGTCTTGTAGTTTGCAAAGTTTTGGAACCACTGTGTTAGATGGTATTTCCTGGAAGGTGGCTAGGGGTTGGAGGGGGGTTAGAGTTGGAAATGAATTTGTCAGCCAGGAGATTTGCCATATCCCCCAGTTCTCTGAATGTTGCTCCATTTACCAACAGTTGGCACACTTTTGTGTGCTGCCTTGGAGGTTTCAGACTTAGCTGAAGAAGGCCTTATGGTTGTCCTTGATCTGGGATGTTCTCTTTTCCTCAGAAATTGCTTTGTTGGACTTACTTACTCCTCTTAGTTATCAAAACAGTTTGATAAGACAGTTTTTATCTTTTTTTTTCATTTTGTACTGTCTAATTTTAGCTGTGACTTTTTTTCTGAACTTTAGTTATGTGTTATTAGCAATGTATATTAAAGAGTTAATGTGTGTCTGTGCTGCCATACTTACATGTATCTCATCATGACCTGGGTTTGTGTACAAGTGCCTGCCTGAGGTGGTGAGTGACAGGTGTAGCAGAGTGTCCCAACAGGTGTGCCGTAACAAAGTCAAACACCATCTCACCAGTTCTGTCCCCTGTCGTGGAACTGTACATCTGGGAATTTGGACTACAGTGTATGCACGCTTCAAGCATAAGGATCTGGCTCACCACATAAATGTTTCTCAGGGATCCACAGTGGAAATGTTTCATGGGATAATTTCATCTGATGGTTCAGTATTTTTCCTGGGTTTATAATGAAGGGCATTCTGCTAACTATTTTGGCATATCCTCTGTCTGTGTACTTGTTTACTATGTCCTGTTGTGCTTATGTGATTAGTTCCCAAATTAAATGGCAAAGGAATAAAAATTATACTTCTAGGAGGGGCTTTGTTTTATCCTTTATGAAGGTTTATCATTTCTCAGAACTTTTTCATCTTTCTCTTATGAATATCTTATTTGCTTTGCTTTAGTTTTTCTTTCATTTCCAACCTGGCATACTTGTAATCCAGCATAAGAACTATTGTTTGTATCTGCATTAAAAGCAATGAAACAAAGCACTGGCCAATAAAATTAAATAAAATAAATCAAAATAAATTAAGGAACAAAATAAAATAAACTGGTATAATACAGTACAATTTTCATTGCAACCTAGTGCAGACTTTTTTAAGTTAAATTGGAAACACAGTATTATAGGCTGTGACAGACATTCCACAGATCTTAATTCGTTAGTGTCAGATAGCATTGCTATTTTAGGATACAATAAGTTCCTTATTCTATTTATGTCAGTTGTTCTCTTTCATATGTGCTGCCATATTTATCAGTACCAGTCCTGTTATAGAAAGTGTAAGACATATATTCACTCTCCATTCAGCTAACTTGTAACAAAAGGCACAAGTTAAAACATGCAGTATCAGGACACTGCCTTTAGCCTTGTCTTCCTTTTAATATCCTCATGCATTACTAAAGGTAAGAACTGTTTTATGTTGAATGCTGATTACTAATAGAATGTGTCTGACAAATGTATTTTAGAATGTTGTTGTCATGATCAATATCTGTAAGGCAAATGTACAGCTTTATCATGCAGTGATTGATGGACTTACACCTCTAATTACTTAATGTGATTATATTTGCATTTTATTTATTGTTATCCATTGTTTCTAGTGCTTATTTGTCGACTATTTAACTGGTTCTTTCCTTACAGCCATGGTTTAAATTGTTGAAGCTGTAACAAATGGCTTGAAGGGTGCAATAGCATAAATCATTGCTGCAGGCAAATATTTCACCAGATAGTTATTGTTTATGTCATTGTGAAAAAAATAATTAAAACAGGTTATTTATCACAATGATGTTACTAATGCTTATTACTTTTATTCTTTGAAGCCTCATACAAAAAGATTGACAACTGTTTTACAAATACACTTTAGCTATGATTTATGAGTTGGTGATATTTGTTTTCACTTAACCCTAAAGTAATAATATGTCAGTCTCTATATTTATGATTTGGAATGTGAATTCTCATAATGAAATGGATTTTGTCAACTATATTGGTAGGGCATTCTTGATGGTACAAGGGAGACAAACAGAACTGCTGAACTTGGTTATTTAAATTATAAGCCAAACAAATCAGATGTGTTTATTCATAAAGGATGGACCAACAGGACACACTGAACATTCCTTAATGTTTAGAAATATCATCTCTGAAGTTGCAGGGATGCATTACTCTATGAATTTTAAACCTGACAGAATAGATATAACTGCATTAAGATCATGAACTCAGTTTTTATTACAGTTGTAAGTACAAAAAATAATGTAGTAATAATAAAAAAATAAAATAAGTATGCAAGAAGTTTAGAAAAAAAAAACAGTAAACTGATGCATAGTAATTCAGTATATTTCCAAGGAAGAATGAAAGTTTGACTGTCAACTAAGAGTTTCTATGAATGTAAGAGCAGAGTTTTTGCAAAAAAAATATATACAGGTGAAGACAATATCATAAAATAATAGGTGGTTAGGAAAGTTTTAACACTGGCCTTATGTGTTTCATATAGCAACACAGTAAATATGAAACATCGGGCAGGTATTTGTCTTTGAAGTACAAGCTCATGTTTATTAGAGAGCTTACTTTCCTAAGCACTTTACAAAAAAAAAAAAACAAAGAAAAACTCAAATGATATACCATGTTATTTAAAACTGACTTAAAATTAAAGGAAAAAAATCACTCAGAAGAATGGTTGCATAATGACAAAAAGCTGCAATAAAAAATCAAGAAGTGGTCAAGTATGTCCATTCTTAATGTCCAAGATTTAAACCATTCCAGTAAGCCTGCCATTCCTTGAATAGGATCCATGGATCAAATAGCTATAATTATAGCAATTCCAAATGTGCTTAAATAGTAGCAAAGCCCTTAAAACTTAATGAAAATTACAAAAATATTCCAATTTAAAACAGCCAGAACACGAAATCAAATGTGTCTTACCTAATTGTCTGCAACATAATAACAAACGTCAGGCAGTTTTCAAAATAATAACAACAAAACAATACTCAGAACTTTTGCCTATAATGTCTAGGGCCGGATTCCAAAAGTCTTGATCTCAGTGCAAATTACCACTTATACTGAGAGTCTTTTGGAATCTGGCCATAAGTACCGGATACAACAAGGCACAGATATTCAAAAATACAAAAAACTACAACAAAGGCAGTAAAGTCTCAAAGAAGTTTAAAAGATAACACACTCTAGCACCGCAACTATACAAAAGCCTTCAAGGAGTAAAATGATGGACATTCAGCAGCATTATATAACAATAAAAATCACACAATCCATCAATCAGTAATTAACCAACTAACTAATTAAATTCAATAATTATATTAAAACTCCCCAGTTACACTCTATATTCAGACCTGAGGGAATTAAAGTGTTATACTGTAAAAAAATATGTTCTTTGAATGACAATTTGTGTTTAATCCCTACATAATCTTCATATTTATAATGTGCCTTCTCCAAAATAGTACCTTTTAAACCTACCAGATCACAATTATGATACATTTTAAAGTGCTATGCAATGGGACTCTCAATTCTACATTTCTTAATGTGCTTAATATATTCCTGTAGCTTTAACTTAAACACTTTGTTGCTCTCCCTACATAAAAAAGATTTCACAGACATTTTAATGCATAACTAATGCGTTCTGTGTTACAGCTGTACTTCCCATTAGATTTAACAAATAGATGAATAACCCTCTAAAAGTTACCTGCAATAAATTTGCAGCTAGAACAGCTGCCACATGGAAAGATACCAAAAAGAGAAGGATCTTTCAGCATCAAGCTAACTGATGATGAAAATATATCATCTACTAGAATATCTTTCAAATTTCTTCCATGTTTATAGTAAATAAGAGGACATCTGTATAAAACTCTAGCTAAATCCCTGAATTATGTAAAAAGATAATAATAATACTTCACTAAAAAGACTAGCTGTTCACTAAAAGTCACAAAATATTTTCTTTTCTGATTTATAATGTCTGCTGAAACCCCTCCATCATTAATGAATGGCATTTGATCAGCAGAGCTTCTGTTATCAGAGGACAAACTTACTCTATTTACTTTACACAAACATTCCTCCACCATGTTTTCATCATAGCCTCTGGTTACAAACATATATGCCATCTTCTGAGCTTCCTCAAGAAAATCTAAATAGTTATTACATAATCTATGTAGCCTCAAAAACTCCCCATAGGGTAAAGCAGATAATAAATGAGGGGGATGACAAATGTGACTAAGGAGGATTTGTCCACCATACTCAAATATTCTATGCACTGAAGTTTTGATCTGACCATCTGCACAACCTTCCAATTTCACATGCAAAAAATAAAACTTTTTCTACACTGAAGACAATCAAAACTCAAACTAAATCTATTATTTTGTGAATAATAGACAAGCTTAGACATGTTCTTAGACCCACCTCTACATATAAAAAGCAAATCATCAATATATCTTAAGTAATCTACTACTTGCTTATGTACAAAATCATGCTTATGCAAATGCTCTATTTCAGATAAACCCATTAAAAGATTGTCATACATTGGGGCAAATGGTGTACCTATTGCTGTGCCCTGAAACTGATGATATATAATATTACTAAACTCAGAAAAGTTATTAACCAAACAAAAATGCAATAATTCAGTGGTGTAATTGGACAAGGGGCTGCTCCCAAAAAGTAAGGAAGATATTCAATGCCAAAAACATGTTTGATATTAGTATATAAACTCTTCACATCTGATGTGATCCAAAACATGTCATCTGCCCATTGTACATAAGAAATTTTCATTCAGCAGTATCTTTAATATAAGAGGGAAGTCACATAACAAAAAGCAATAAATACGCATGGACCAATGCTCCTACATTATGTAAAAAATATATACAATCTGATTTAATTGGGTCCCAGGGGATTGGAACTACTTTTATGAAGTTTTGACAGGCAATAAAATGTAGTCAGCTTACAGTCTTCTACATAAAACATCTTCTCAATGTCATCTTTAGAGAAATATCCTACTCTAAATCCTTTATGTAATAACTCACCATATTTATCTATAGCTAATCTATATACATCTATGTTAACTATTTCATAGACAGCTTTGTCGTTAAGATGTTCATAACACATTTGTAGACTTTGTGCATAATGCATGACCACAACTTTGTTTCCTTTATCAGACAGTTTAATGACTAAATCATCCTGTTTGCACAACATCTATAAAGCATTCCACTCAGCCTTAGTTAAAGTATATTGCACAATATGCTTCTTACTCTAAAATCATTATATGCTAACTCAACTGTGTAGGTTAGCATGGCTGAAAGCTGTCGAATGCCCTCTTGATTAAAAGGAGGCATAAAGGAACTTTTACATACAATATTGGTAGTATCAGCAAACAATATGTATTTGCTTCAGAGGTATTCCCCATGACCAAATTACAGGAGTAAAAATGATCCTCTCCATTATCAAACATTTCTGAGCAGAATCAATTTCACTAACTAGTGATACATCATTGTTGGCACTCTCATCACCAGAAAAAAATACATTAAATGTAACTTGTGGACTACACAAAAAATTCACATTTTAAAACATGAAGTCTCAGTAAAACTGTAATTAGTTAGTTGGTTAATTGTTTAATGAGTTAACCGATTGATGGATTGCGTGATTTTTATTGTTACACAATGCTGTTGAATATGCACCATTTTACTCCGTGAAGGCTTTTGTGTAGCTGAAGGGCTAGAGTGTGCTATCTACTAAATTTCTTTGGGATTTTTTTAGCCTTTTTTGTTGTTTTTTTGTACTTTTGTAATCTGGCCGTGGGCGTAAGCATGTTTTAAATAGGATTTGCACTGAAGTAAAATACTTACACTGAGAGCAGGTCTTTTGGAATCTGGGCCATGGTGTAAACATGTTTTTAGATAGGCTTTACACTGAAGTAAAACACTTACACTGACAACAAGTCTTTTGGAATTGGGCCCCAAAAGTTTATTTTTTTAATAAATGTCTCAATCATAGATGTTCCATATCCTATTGTGTACTGCCAAACACCAAACCTGGGACTACAAATCAGCAGCAAAAACAACTCTAAAATGAAGTCTCCCTGTCCCAAAGTCTAGACACGCCAACATGCCAGAACACCAAAATGACAAACTTTTTTTCCTTCCCAAATTCATCTCTATTCTAGGTAAACATATTAAAAATCCAACTGGAGAATGAGCATTCAGCACAAAAACAGCATCAATACAGCAAAGCCAACTACCAGATGAAAACTCATGCAAAAATCCTTACAGCTTCCACTTATATAAACTGCATCCTTTGGAATACTACACTCTCCCTGACTGCTTTCTTTCTTATCAGTAGTAAATATGCTGATCATCCCATGAAAATAAAACAATAAATTGTTTTATCCAGTTAATTTACATTTAAAATATTTTTATGTCAAATGGTGAGAACTGTATTAATTCACAAACTTCATAAAATGCATACTAATATGTAATAATTAAATGATTTCTATTATGTAAGTAATCTATCTGTATCTCTAACTATATATATGAAATCTGTCTGCATGCATTACTTCTATATGTACTACTCTCGTCCCCTCTACTCTACTCTCCAGTCCTACATCCCCTCTACTCTCGTCCCCTCTACTCTACTCTCCAGTCCTACATCCCCTCTACTCTACTTCCTCTGCTCTACTCTCCAGTCCTACATCCACTCTACTCTCCTCCCCTCTAATCTACTCTCCAGTCCTACATCCCCTCTAATCTACTTCCTGTACTCTACTCTCCAATCCTAATTTTTCCCTCTACACTACTTCCTCTACTCTACTCTCCAGTCCTACATCCCCTCTACTCTCATCCCCCTCTACTCTACTTTCCTGTCCTACATCCCCTCTACTCTACTTCCTCTACTCTACTCTCCAGTCCTAATTTTTCCCTCTACACTACTTCCTCTACTCTACTATCCAGTCCTACATCCCCTCTACTCTCGTCCCCTCTACTCTACTCTCCAGTCCTACATCCCCTCTACTCTACTTCCTCTACTCTACTCTCCAGTCCTAATTTCCTCTCTATGCTAGTTATTCTAATTTCCATACTGTTCACTTAGGCGTCCTGCCTCTCTTCTACCTGCTGTATTTGTTCATAACATTCACACTGCTTAATTAGTGTAGTGTACTTATCTGACATAATCAAAAACTACTTTATTTTCTAAACTTTGTAAACTAGAAAACTCAATGTACCTTACTTTTACTTTAAATATTGTATTCCATGCAACATTATGTACTACATGAAGTATATAATTCTTATAATGGGTTTAACTTGTGTTTTTCACTAAATACTTTTTAAACTGTCTCTGGAGCTTTTCTTCCTGGACCTCCTCTGAAAATGGGTATTCCTCCAGTTGGACTATCCTGGTAAACAAATGTTAAATAAATAAAATAATACACATATATGTATATATATATATATATATATATATCTATATATATATATATATATATATATATATATATATATGTGTGTGTGTGTGTGTGTGTGTGTGTGTGTGTGTGTGTGTGTGTGTGTGTGTGTGTGTACGTGTGTGTGATCTCAGAGTTAGTAGTTTTAGTGTTTCAGGAGTATACAGCGGAGCTTTACTGTTATGGAAAAACACAGTGTTTGTATTGTATTTTTTTTTTTTTATTTATGAGATAGATCAAACAGTCAGTGTATTTCTATTTCTGTCCTTGCTTGGAGTCTATTCTAACAAAACTTTCTTTCCTTGAACTAATTTAAACACACCTACACATTGACACACACATACACACACATGGATTTCTAACATTAACTGAACCTCATACAACCAAGTTCAAAAGTGTAAAATGTATTGAATAAACAAACATACAAATAAATAAATAAATGCATAAATATTTTGCAAGGGACAAGCCCCTTTGCACCACCCAAACCCCCTGCTAATTATATATATAGCAACTTTGAGACTGAACTATAGTGGGAAAAAAGCAAGTTCACACACACACACACACACACACACACACACACACACACACACACACACACACACACACACACACACACACCTACACATGGAGCCTAAACCAAAAGCCATCCTCTTGTGCAGTCTGACAAATAAAAGATTAATGACTGGGCTGTTTAGCCGGTCTAGTAGGTGCCAGTGGTCAGAGATGCAATGTAATGTCTGCGAGTACTAAACATGTACAAAACAAACATGCTGCTCTGACATACATATTCAATCACAGCTGTTGAGAAAAGGATGACAACTTCAATTGTATAGTGGGAAATGTCCAGCAAAGTATAATTAGCATAACTGTATGGTAGTGAAAGGAAATGAACTCACAGTCATGCTCACAATGTGAAACCAAAGGCACTTAATGTGAAGATTCAGTTGTTCACCCACACAGGAGGCTGCAGAACCATACTTTTTCTGTTCCACAGTCATGCTAATACCTGTGAGCTGCGCAAAAATGACAGAGGTGCTACTGCTGTCTGAAAGATATATAATTTTTTTTTAATGCCTGCTGCTGTTAGTATTAAAAGTCAGACATATTTAGGACACATATACACGTGAAGGTGCTCTTAGGTGTCTTGCACATCTACTTATTCCTTCTGATGTCTTCATTGCTAGTCACATAAAAAGAGTACATTGAGTAAGATTTGTGGATGGCATACAGTGCAAGTTTGCAAGTTCATCTGTACATAGCTGGTGCCCAATGCCTAACATTGCCTCATGTCACTATAGTGGTGCCAGCATTGCTCCCCCATGTCTGGGGTGCCAGTTGCAGTGGAGACAGACTTGCACAAACTAATCCAGGTTTCAGCCTTACACTGAGGCCCTTCATAGACCTCCTGTTGGAGCCTCTGCTTGTAATGCTGGTGAGAAGATGCAAAAATATTATTGACTCTTCCACATGCCACTTCAGATCTCTAAAAAAAAGCACTTCCCTCTCCTTCTCCTGCCGTAATGTCTCACCTTGAAGAATGTGGGGAAAAATGGAAGGGAACTGACACCAAAAGAAGGTCTTGCATGACCCATCCACTGTGCACCAATGGCTATTGATGGGTATTTCATTTGTACACCAAATGGCAAATTCATAAACAATAAATAATGTATCAGAATGGTTCTAATGGCACTTTAAGGTATGAAACATGGCAGTCCTTCTTCCCTGTGTATGTTGTTAAGACTGCAATACTCTACAACAACTGAATCTCCAAATGTTTATACATGGTATGACATCACTCCATCCCCACAAGCATAGAGTGATTAGGCATATGCAGGGCTGTCCACAAGGACTCAGGCATGCGCATGGCATCATGATGAAATCTGCATGTTTATCAGGTGCACTCATCACACAAACTGAGCAGTTCAGAAACAAGTAATGCATGAGCCGTAATCAGTATAACCCTCACACCCACAGGGGTAAATCTATACAATCTAAGTGCTAGAAGAAGCTCAGATCCTCATCACGTTATGGAAGAAAACTTCTGTAACCAGAGTTTGAATCCTGCTATGGGTTGTTTTAAGAAATATTACTTCTAAAGAAGATAACTGCTTAAATAAGGTAAATACTACTTTTTACACTTCTGTTTCTTTGTACAATGGTAGCTTTTAGTCTGCTGTGTACTCTAAGGCATATTTATTCTTGGATTATTGCGTATTACTTCTGCAAGTATTTCTATAGCCAAAGCAAATAAAATAGGAGAAAGGGAGCATCCTTGTTTAGTACCTTTCATTAAATGGATAGATTCTGAGGTGAAAGGACTTAATTTAATGTAAGCTAAGTTATTAATAAATATGTTTTTTAGTAATACGATGAAGAGGGAGGGAATTCAAATAACGCTAATGTTTTAAATAGATATTCCCAGTTGAGGGAATTGAAGGCTTTTTCTAGGTCTAATCCGATTACAAGTGTTTCTCTATCTTCTTTATTCACATAATCTATAAGCGTAAGTATCCTTTTAATATTATCATGTGTATGCCTGTTATATAAAATCCAGTTTGATCATTATTCATTGTCTTTGAAAGTGGGATTTTCATTCTGTTAGCTAGGATTGACATGAATATTTTGTAATCATTATTCAGTAATGATATAGGTCTGTATGAGGTACAAAGGTTTGATTGTTTATTATCTTTTAGAATTGGTGTTATGAGAGAATATTTCCATGAGGGTGGTATTTTTGCAAAGCAAAGTTTTATGAAAAAGGGAGATTACTGTTGAAGGGAAGAGTTTGTAAATTTCCATAATTATACCATCTACCCCTGGAGCTTTGTTAAATTTACTTTCTTTTATCTTGTCAACAATTTCTTTGTAGGATATAGTTTTTTGTAGGTCTAGTTTTAAGTTTTCTGGATTTTTTTATATTGATAAGGTTTGTATCTAAGTTTATTTGGTTGGTATCTAAATCTTCTTTTTTGAAGTGTTCCATATAATGGAACCAAAATGGTTTGAGGATGTCTCCTATATCTGATACCTTTCCCTTTCTTTTCATGATATATACTACTAATGTTATTTGCTTTAGATTGTATTTTAATTCTTGTAGATAAGTTATGTAGATATCTAGGGGAAGTGGGTAATGAGTTTATTTTTAATTTTTCCAAGGCTAGACAAGTTTTGTTTGTTAGAATTTCATTATATTTTTTATTTAATTCTTCTATTTCTTTCTTGACTTCTGGACAATTCTGATTTTTTTTTTTTAGATTTTGCTGTCAAGAGTCTGGTTTGCAAGTCTAATGATTCAGATTCCCACTCTCTAACTTTGTTGTTGTACCAGCTAAGGGTCTTACCAAATAAATACGCTTTTAATGAGTCCCAAACCATGACTCTACTGATTTCTGTTGAATTATTAATTTCAAGAAATAATTGTAGTTCTGACAACATCATGGGTCTGAATTCTTTAATTTCTGTGATATATGATGGAATTCTAGTCGAGAAGATTAAAGGTTTAAACTCTATTTGAAGCTTCATTATCAGAGAGTCATGATCTGAGAAGGGGCATGGAACTATTGAGAAGTTGAGGATTTTTGTTTGTAAATCTTGAACTACGAATAATTTGTCTGTTCTGGTTTGTGTCCAAAATCTATGGTCTTTATGGGAAAATAATACAAGTGTCATTGAATGGTTCATTTGTTTGTAAG
>NC_056743.1:1842498992-1842508690 GCF_019279795.1 Protopterus annectens | reverse complement strand
TCTTTCTATCTGCTCAACACACTCTCCTCACTTGTGAGTATGTTTCTCTCACTATCCTTTATCAGCCTTACCTGCTGCACATCTTTACTAGCTCGGTCCCTCTGCCTAGTCAATCGGTACAGGTCCTTTTCTCCCTCCTTAGTGTTCAACCTTTTATACAACTCTTCATATGCCTTATCCTTAGCCTTCACCAGCTCTCTCTTTGCCATGCACCTCATTTCATTATACCCTTGTCTACTTTCTTCATCTCTTTGACAATCCCACTTCTTCTTCGCCAACCTCTTTCTCTGTATACTCTCCTGTCCTTCTTCATTCCACCACCAGGTCTCCTTGTCCTCCTTCCTCTTTCCAGATGTCACACCAAGCACCTTTCTATGGTAGCATTCTATAATGTAATGAAATATGTTAGAAGTGCACTCACCTTATTTAAGACAAAGATCCTCTGACAGAAAAGACTTCCTGCAGAATTCATATGTGCTATTAGTTTTTCATTGTTTTTGCCTGTAGCGTGATGAGGGTCTGTGCTTTTCCTTCTGCTCATATTGAATAGTCTCACCCCTCTGGGTGTGATGATTATGCTAATTAGGGCTTATATCATTAATGTGTCTGAATCACTCAATTTGCATGATGATCACTCTTGGTAAACACCATGCTGTGCACATGCCAGAGCACCTGTGTGCAGCTGTGATCATATACGATCAGTCAATCTGTTTAAGGGTGAGGGAGTCGGCATGACATAGCTAACTATCTGCAGATGGACTCTCTGTAGAGCACGTGTTCTCAGCACCATACTCAGGAATGGGGGGCTCCCATGTTTCACATATATAATAACAGACTATCTGTATTTTCAGAATTTGCCATCTGTCACACAAATGAGTTGGCCATCAATGCCCATCGCTGAACAGATGATGGGATATTAGAGAATAGTTTTGAGTGATAATTGCCTGTCATTTTTCCGAGACCTTTCTAGATTCAATATCTTGACTGTTAAAGCAGAGCATAATGCTCCATTTAAAGCACAGAGGTGATGTGAAGAGGAGTGTGAGATATTTATTTACCACCACCCCCTGTAAAAAAGGATTATACAGGAGGTGTATATGGTCTCAGGATAGGAATGCAATGTGGAATAGCTTAGCCAAAGCTGTCACCCATGGATCTTGCACCCCACAAGTGGGGGAACAGTACCATCACCATTAAAATGAGGTAATACAATCCTGACCTACTTGGCTGATGAGATGATGGAGTTATGCAGCAGGTGCCACCTATGTACTGAAAGTACTGCTGTTATATTATGTATACCTTTAATCTGGCACTGTGTGCCATCTACAAATAATATATTATATTCCTTTTATGTCTATAGCCACTGCAGAGATGGAAGGAAATAGGCGAAGACACAGTGGCAGACTGGAGCTCATCACAGAGCACCAGACTGAGTACACATGTTAACATAAAAATGTCATATCTCTTTCTACTAACACTAATAAGATTTACAAAAATGATGTATAACCAGTGTAACATCTGCAATTGCTGATATAGCAAAGTTGTTTGTATAAATGAATAATAGACGCATGCTTCTGCATGATTTCTCAGTTTTTAATTTCTCCAAGTCTTTTGGGTTTCTAATACAATGACAGGAATGGACCCCATTCCTAAGTCAAAGTACGATTAAAGCTCATGAAATTAGTATTGTTTCACTTTTTGATGTTAGCCAAAAGTGCCCTTTGCAGCACCCGCAATGTGCCCACTAATGACTCCTTCTGCAATTCGTACAGTGTTACAAGAATTGGTAACATATCTAAATACAATTGTTCATAGGTTCATAGGTAGGTAATAGGTTATCAGCCCTACAAGCCTAGCCAAAAAGGTACCCTGGCTTTCGCCACCCAAGAAAATTATTTTTCTGTCCCCCTGTCGAGCAGAGCCAAAGAGGTGATCCCCGGGATGAATTTCCTATTTCCCATCCAATCATCAAGATTTTTCTTAAAGAGTGCTAATGAGGAGCTTTGTTTGATATCGATAGGTAGTTTGTTCCAGAGTATGGGAAGTCTCTGGGATAGGACTCTATCCCTCCAGCATGTCCTGTTTATTGTGGTGACAAGGTTTAGGTCCCTAGAGCGTGTAGCTCAGAGGGATTGGGATTTCTTTAAGTGGAGCATGTCCAACTGCTCTGGGTTTGACATAGCTTTGTATGTTAGGCAGAAATAGCCTCTGAGTAGGCGATATGTGATGGAGAAAAGCTGGAGTTTTTTGAGATGGTCTGTATAAGGCATCTGTTTGAGGCCAGTAATCCTCTTTGTGAGGTATTTCTATGGCCTTTCTAGTTGTTGTAGATGTCTTGTGAGGTACATACCAAAAGGGGCACTGTACTGTGTAATGGGTCTAAGGAGTGATGAGTAGAGGGAAGCAATGACCTCTTTATTCCTGGAAGAGAAACCTTTTGTGATGAGGTGTGCCATATAGAACGATTTCATGACTACAGTGGCAATGTGATTATCAAAGAAGAGACTACTCTCCACCTGTATCCCAAGGTCTCTTATCACACTTTTGGTGTTAAGTAGACTACCACCTATGTGGTATCTCATGGGTACAGAGTTTTTACCAAAGGGGATGACAATGCACTTTTTGGCATTGAGCTTGAGGCCATGGCTTTGACACCAGGCATCTGTCTCAGTGAGGCCCTTTTGTAGGATGTCCACATCGTTAGGAGTTTCAATTATGGCCTCCTAGTTTGCAGTCATCTGTGAACTTCATTAGCCAAAGACCTTCTATGTTAGCCTGTGCTTCAGAAACATAGATACCAATCAGGGGAGGACCCAGGACTAAACCTTGTGGTACTCCACTTGTCACTGGTCTGAAGTCAGATTTGGAGTCTGCTACTTTCATAGTGTGGGTTCTATCAGTGAGACACTTGGCAACCCATCTTGTGACATAGGGATTTATACCTAGTTTAGTGAGTTTATCTATAATTCCAGAGTGGGGGATGGTGTCAAAAGCCTTGGTGAGATCTAGATAGGCTGTGTGAACCACCTTATCCTTGTCTACAGCTTTGGTGACTGCTTCAAAGAAGTCTATCAGGTTTAGGAGACATGATCTGCCTTTTACAAACCCGAACTGGGTGGGGTCCAGAGTTTGGAGATTACCAATGTCTTTGTTTATAAGTTCCATGATGATACGTTCCATGGCCTTGCAGAACAAGCTCGTTTGGCTAATGGGGTGGTAGTTCCTGGTGTCTGTGGTGGCTTCCCCTTTGTAGAGTGGGATAGCCATCGCTGTGCCCCATTCAGTGGGCACAAAGCCTGAGGTGTGGCTATGACTGAACATGGTGCTTAGGTGGGGTGACAGTTTATTCTGTAGTTCATGTAGAATTCAGCCTGAAATGTTGTCGGGTCCCATGGATGCTGTGTTCTTGGCTTTGGAGAGTGTAGTTTTTACCTGTGCAGCTGTGATTACAGGAACTTTGCATTCTTCCGGTATAGAGATGGGCCCTTTAGGGGGTGAGAGGGGGGTAAAGTTAGCACTGAATCTTTCTGCCAGGATTTTGGCAATATCAGTTGTTTCTGTATGTTTAGTGCCATTGTGCTGTAACTCAGAGCAGATCTGAGTGTTGCCATTGTGAGTCTTGACATAGCTATAGAATGCTTTGTGGTTGTCTTTAGAATCAGTGGCAATTATGTTTTCATAACTAGCTATGGAGGATTTTATGAGGGATCTCAGCTTCTTACTGAGGCTGACCAGGGAGTTCCTCCAGTCATGGGATTTTACTCTTTTTTGCAACAGTTTCTTTATTCTGTTGTAGAGTTTGTTTATGGCAGGGAACCACCAGATTGGCTTCCTTTTGTTTGGAGGATAGCATCTTGGTTCTGTTAGAGATAGCACAATCCATGCACTTGTGTAAGTGCTTATAAAGTGCATTTGTGTAGGATTCAGCAGTCATACCTCTATTGTCCATCTGCATGGGTGTCGTGAAGTTTGCCACTTCTGTCTTAAGAAGCGCGATGTTGGCTTTGGAGAAATCTTTTACAGTGGTTTCCCTAACAGGGGTGGGGGCGGGATGTGGATGTCTAGGCTGATTAGTTTGTGGTTGGATCTGACCAACAAGGAATTGACCTCTGATGTGGAACACCAGTCTCCCATGTTGGTAATGACCAGGTCTAGGATATTGCTGCCCTTGGTGGGGGTGTGGATAAGTTAATCCAAGGTGTTGGAATTTATGAATTCCAGAAAATGTTGACCAAAAGAGTTGGTACATGAGTTATTTTCCCAGTTAATTGTGGGGTAGTTGAAATGGCCCATTATTAGGGTGTTGGGCTGCACCCTAATATTTTCCAGTGTATCAAGAAATGAGGAATGGGAATCCTGTTGCATGGTGGGGGATCTGTAGCAAGTTACAATTTGGATTGAAGTCTATCCCAGAATTAATTGCACTTAGATAATCTCGGATGCATTATGATGCACAACTAGCCTGGAGGTGTGGATATCCTTATTGAATATGGACATGCCTCTGCCTTTAGTGTTTCAATCCAGGTGAGGTGGCCAAAAGGTGTGGTATGAGTTATATCCTGGTAATGCAGTGGTGCTCTCTGGAGCTTTGAACTAGGTCTCTGTCACTGCACAGATGTCGATGTTCTCCATTTTAAGGAGTTCCTCGAGTGAATGCATTTTGAGGTTTAGACTTCTATCATTGAGTACCATTACCCTCAGGTTTTGCTTGCTTGTACCTGTTATGGTGGTGAATTTGTCATTTGAACCTTGCATAAAAAAGGCACTAGAGGGGTGGCAAGAGCCTTAGCCAGTATCCGGAATCCAAAGGGTGACAGGTGTAGGTCTTCTCTGGCAAAGCATTGTTGTCTGTCGATCATGTCGTCCCAGGCAGACAGATACTGGATTCCCTTAGAATGACACCAGAAGCTTAGCCAATTGTTGAAGTCAATCATTTTGTCCTTGTACTGTGGTATCATTCTGGGTGATGGCAGGATGCTCCTCAGGGCTAGGGTCATACCTGCCTGGCCTACAAGATCAGAGAGCACCTCCATGTCTCTTTTCATGTAGTCCAGGGAGGTACACCAACATGGACAATGACAGAGTCATATTTGTACTTGTTGTGGAGTGACCTGAGTGCGTGTGTTATGTGGCGGATCCTGGCACCCGACAGGCAGGTGACAGTAACTTTCTCCTTTTTTAGCCTGGTGAGTGAAACATCAGTGTGTCTGACTATAAAGTCACCTATGACTAGAGTGTTGGTTACGTTGTTATGCCTTATGGGCTGTGGTTGAGTGGCACACTTAGTTTGTGGGCTATGTGTCATTTGGGTTGTATTAGGGGGGGTGGATGTTGCTTGCGTTTCTGCTTTGGAGGTCTCTGTTGCCTGAGCAAATTTGTATTGAGAGCCTCCATGAATGTAGATGTGTGTTTTGTGTTGCTATGTATGTGTTTTGGTGGTGTAGGTTTTGAGGGACTATGTGATGAGTGTGGTGTGGTGCAAGTGTTTACCTTCTCCTCTTGACTGTCTAGTCTAGTCTTGGGTGAAGAGAGGTTTGCTTCCAGTTTGTCTATATAAGTGCATCTCTTACAGGTTGTAGTGTTGGGTGGTAGGAGGATAGAGTTGCCTGTGTACATGAGGCAATTGCTGCATTGCTCCAAGATGCCCAGACTCATCAGGTAGACAGGAGAAAACACCGGGAGATGACCCTTAGACATGCCCGGATAGGTGCCTAAACTGTTTTCCTCTAGACAAGTAAAGAAAGTTGAATGCTGTACTAATTTGTAGCTTATTTAGTGCTTAAAACAAGTTTTGAACAAGTACTGAGCTCAAAGAAACAGCTTTGAGTGTTAAAACTAAAAAAATGGCTATTTCTAAGGGAAAATTTGAGTTTAACCCTAGCTAAGCAGTGGTGCATAAAGTGTATTTTTTTAATATGGCTGTAGAAATGAACAAACTGATTTAAACAAATTAACCAATTAACCAATAAAAAGCTTAAAACTGAGCCCCGTTCCAGCAATTTTCGATCAGACAAATTCTAAATGCACACTTCTGCCACTAGGGTGCAGGGGAACCTTCTTCCAAAAAAAAATGGTCCGGATTAGTACTCAAGTTATACAATCAAAGCTAGATTCAGCAGGTCTGAATTTATTCTATGCTACAGTAAACAAGGCATACCAGTTTCAGAAAGATAAGCAGGCACAATAAGCCTTTAACCAGAAACTCCCAGCTCAGAAGGGCAGAAACTACCCTCTCTTCCCACAAGAATGCAGACCTCACCTTCTTAATGTAAAATAAGTGGCCTGATGCCCAACTGCTTAAACCAGAACTAATACACTTTTAGAATAACAGACACTAAGCCTTCAGTCAGCAACTCCCAACTTAGATGGATATAAGCTACCTGTCCTGCCACAACAGTGCAGACCACAAACCTTTTTAATATAAAACAACTGGTCTGAAGCCCAAATGCTTTAACCAAAGGCTTAGAATAACAGTTACAATTTAATGAGGCTACTTACAAGCAGTAATAAATGCAGCAGAATAAATGCAATAAAGCAGGAAGAAACACAAATACAGTAAAAGCAGATGAATAAAGTGCATTTTTATATAACAATAGAAAAATAAGCAAACTGATTTAAACAAATTTAAGTGCATGCATGTGTGTGCCTTCTGTGGAAGGTTGGGCGCTGGGCTGGCAACTCAACACCATAAAACTCCACTGCCAATCATGAGCAGACAGGTGAGCCACTGTGGCAACCCCTAACCGGGAGGAAGCCAAAAGAACGCATTAGCAAGGCACATTCAAGATAATACTGGCCACAATTTTATGTTTATGGCAATTGACCAAGTAGACATTAGTGATAAGAAGCCCTGGGGACTCCAATGTGAGCTAAAGGAGCTTAGGTGGCAAATTCTACTAGATGCGGACAGATGGCCTGGAATTAATGATAGGATATCCATCACTCCTTTATTAAAATTAAAAGCCCTGGAAAGGAATAAAATATCTTAAAGCACATTTGTTAGCACAAGCACCTTTACTTGTATCAGTTCCTGAAAAAGGATATTAGTATCATGTGAAGAATCATTATACGGTTTTAAATTGACTTATTTTTAGCTTTACTTTTAGCTATAATTATTCATGGATACATGTATGTGAACAGTAATACATGTACAATCATAAATTTTAGCTTTACTTGTTTTTAAGACATAACAGTTCTAGTTGTAACTTAGCCCTCAAGAGGTTAACTAATGGTTTTTATTCTAGTAATTACTCAGCTGGCCACCATTTTTCATACCCAATCAGATTGATTTTATGTGTATTTATATGGTTGTCTTGCATTTTAATGTTGTCTGATGAAGTTAGCACTTGTTTAACGAAAGCGCTCATGTATTTATTTATTTGTGTCTTTATTTTGCATTAAATTTTCGTTTTTAATATCACTCTCATGATTTGTGTTTCCTGGAACTCTGCCTGCCAGTATTCTCATTCATTTATTTGGTTTTGGTTTTATTTTATGGAAAGGTTCAGAGAAAAGGATAAAAGACTTGGTCCAACATTTAAATGAAAGTACAGGATTTTTAAAATTTACATATGTATATGACAAAAAAGGAATAAATTACTTGGACACATACATAGAGAAAGATAACAATTGCTTTAAATCCAAAGTATACAGGAAACCATCCTTCAGTAATTCCTATTTGCAATATTCAAGTGACCATCCAGTAAGACAAAAGAACAGTATAGTAAAAGGACAATTAATAAGAATAGCCAGAATGACCTCGAAAGAAGAAGATTTAGAGGGTGAACTAATGGAGGTAGCTAAAATGTTTCAAGAGTGGAGCTATCCAGTGAAAATTATAAATGAACATGTGGATTATTTCAGAAATGAATGGGGGAAGAAATATAAGCCACTATTAGGGAATCCTAGCATTTTAAAAGAAGGAAAAATATGAAAGAAGAAGAAAATAAAAGGTTTGAAAGAGCTATGATTGTCCCATACGGTAGTAACGCATTAGAGGTAGAAAAACTTGTAAATAAAAACTGGGCCATTCTTAGGAACAACCCGAAATTGTGGAATGTTGGAGGTAGTAAACCTAATTTTGTCCACAAAGTAGGCCCAAACTTGAAAAAGAACTTTGAAATGGTTACTAAGAATTGTAGTAGGTATGGTACCACAAAATGTGGTAATTGCTCCCAATGTAAGTATATTTGCACAGAAGGGAAGATGACAATTAATAATTTCTTAAAAACTGTAGTGAGATTTGAGAAAGGGAACTGCCAAACTATAGGAGTGATTTATTTGGTTATGTGTAAATCCTGTCCCAGTTTTTATGTAGGTAAAACTGAGAGAAGATTAAGGGACAGGATATACGAACACACATACCAAATAAGTACCAAAAATATCAACAATGCCCTATAAGGGCACATTAGTAACTCCCAGGACTGTAAAGAATTTAGATTTGGTATTTTGGAAAAAGTGTTAAAAAATCCGAGGGGTGGAGACTACAAAAGCCATATAGAGGAAAGGGAAACTAAATGGCAAATTAAATTACAAGCAAGTCAAACCCCAGGCTTAAATGAAGTAACATCAATAAAGCCATTACTAAATAAAAAAGCGGAATTTAGAATTATAAATAAAATGTTTTTATAGATAGAAAGTGGAAATGAGAACAGTATTTTATATAAGAGGCTTTTAAAGTATTTATATGTATTTTATAAATGTTTTAAGGAGTGTGTAAAAGAAAGTTTGTAAGTTTGTTGCACTTTAAATATGTCCTATCAGTTTTGAATGAGTGACATCATTATTTTAACAAAGTATATAAAGGGGGAAATGTTCAACATATGTAGATTCTGATGAAATCTCTGGGCATAGGGAAGAGAGCGCTCAATCTTGTGTAACTTGGTTTGTAACTTGGTTTAATAACGTGTCGATGAGTGGTTCCAAGCTGTGGCAGTGTTTTTTTTCTAAATTATAACATAAAACAACTGGTCTGAAGCCCAAATGCTTCAACCAAAGGCTTAGAATAACAGTTACAATTTAATTAGGCTATGTACAAGCAGTAATAAATGCAGCAGAATAAATGCAATAAAGTAGGAAGAAACACAAAAACAGTAAAAGCAGATGAATAAAGTGCATTTTTTATATAACAATAGAAAAATAAGTAAACTGATTTAAACAAATTTAAGTGCATGCGTGTGTGTGCCTTCTGTGGAAGGTTGGGCGCTGGGCTGGCAACTTGACACCATAAAAATTCCACTGCCAATCATGAGCGGACAGGTGATCCACTGTGGCGACCCCTAAAAGGGAGAAGCCAAAAGAAGAAGAAGACCCAATTAACCAGTAAAAAAGGTCAAAACTGAGCCCTGTTCCAACAGTCTTCAATCAGACAAGTTCTAACTGCACTCTCCTGCCACTAGGGTGCAGGGGAACCTTCGCTAAAAAAGATGGCCTGGATTAGTGCTCAAGTTATACAAACAAAGCTAGATTCAGCATGCCTGAATCTAGTCTATGCTACAGCAAACAAGACACACCAATTTCAGAAAGAAACAGTTCAAATAAGCAGGCACAATAATCCTTTAACCAGCTTAGAAGGGCAGAATTTAACCTCTCCTCACACAAGAGTGCAGACCACAAATCTTCTTAATGTAAAATAACTGGCCTGAAGCCCAAGTGCTTAAACCTGAACTAATACACTTTTGGAATAACAGACACTGAGC
>NC_056743.1:1842436492-1842493992 GCF_019279795.1 Protopterus annectens | reverse complement strand
CAAATTCTACTAGATGCGGACAGATGGCCTCAGGGGCGGCTCGTGCTATCGGTCTGCAGGATTGCAGCCCTCCCACCTAGAAATAAATTAAATACATACCGTAAAACATAAACTTTAAAAAAAAAAATTCTTCTTTAATGAGTACCGGAACTGTTGTGCATGGGCGGACACACTCAGACTGCCCCGCAGATGCCCAGTAATCCATGCAAACTCTGACTGCTCGAGTCAGCAGTCCAGATGCAGAGAAGGTTTTTTCTGTCTTGCAGATATCCAAGATGCCGTGCGGTAGATGACCGCACAGAAGAGAGGAGCTCCGGACTGCTTGAGCCATAGACAGGACCAATCAGGGGAGAGGTGAGCAGGGATTTGAGCACAGGACCAATCAGGAGTGAGGTAAGTTGAGTGCAAAGCTATTACAGGGAAGCGTTAAGTCGAGCGTGGGTTTGCTGCTTCGAGACAATGGAGTTGGACCTGGTTTACTGCTTCCGGACCTATTTACAGGTAAGTGTGTGTGAGTGTGTGTGTGTGTGTGTGTGTGTGTGTGTGTGTGTGTGTGTGTGTGTGTGTGTGTGTGTGTGTGTGTGTGTGTGTGAGTGAGTGTGTGTGTATGGTGGGGTGCTCCTTGCCTGGAACCATAGATACAAAGCATGAGCCAGTTTCACAAAAAGTCATTTTTTTACATACATGATTCTTTTAAAACTGTAGAGGCTGAAGCTGTAACTCAGTTTAATGTAGTGAGTTGGAAACCCTAAGATAAGACAGCTAAATCCAATTGCTGTCATATAAAATCTGCATGCATGTTGTTAACTAAAATTCTTGAGTTCCTCAGCACCACATAGAGCAAAGCACTGTTTTATTTCAAATGCATTTTTGCTTAAGATGATATGTAACAACTTTCACATGGAACAGTAAATAAAATTAGGAAGCAATATATTTGTTTAAATAAAATCACTTACAATTTAGAATACCAAACAGTATTACTTCCCATTCATATATTATCATTCTAGTTTTTATGTATTTTTTAAATTTGTTTTCTTTTCCATCTGTGCTTCTTCACAGCTGCAAAGCCCAGCTGTGACATTAAAGAAAAGAAAACACAAGGAAAGGGTAACCATCTGCTACACCAAACTGTATTATCGTCTATATTACACATGTATTTATGTTTCTGTATCTGTAACAGCAGGAGGCCAGCATTTCAGTATAGCCACATTGTTATCTTTGTATTACAGTGTGTGTAAAATGCCCTTGTTAACACATAGTGGTGGGTAGAAATATTCATGCTTGAACCCTGTACCTTGGATGCAGGTGGCAAGGACCTGAATTCCCTACCCACCACTACTGGCAAAAAAAAAAAATGCAGATTTTTTCTCATATTTGTTCTGTTCCTCATAAAATCTGTGGTTTCTGTATCTTCATATTTCCATGCAAAGGTTTATAGTGCAGTGGTGCACTGGTAGCATTGTTGCCTAACAGCTACAGATTCTCTGATTTGATTCTTGGCTGGGGTGCCTTCTGTGTGGAGTCTGCATGTCTTCCCATCCATTACAAAATGTGGCTGGAGTGTTTCTCCCTGCTCTGCTGAAATTTGGCTTTGTTTTGTTCCAAGTCAGACTAGTTTCCTGGTTAACAAATGTTTAAAAATAACAGGCATTTGAATTTCAGACTTCATATTCTTTAGAAAGTACATGGTAAAACAAAACCTTTTATTCTAGCAATTGTCTAAGTTTATAACATGGATATTTGAAATTTGCCCATATTTTTGGGACTGTATTCCCCCATTATTGGCCTCGTCCAGGTATTTTGTGCTAAGGTTAAGAGCTATGGTGAGAACTGAATTCACTGAATATGTTTGGCAGCTGTATTCCCACATTATTGGCTTTTTTTCAGGTGTTTTTTGCTAAGAGGTTGACAGCTATGGTGAGTACTGAATTCACTAAATAGTAGCCATTTAAGTTTGTCTTCCTCTGTTTCAGCTGATTTGGCATAGTGGTATGTTTCTTTGAATGTTTTGCACAGGGTCCTCTGGGTTCAAGACGTGGCAGTGAAATGTATGGTGGTAACACAGCATTTTATTCTACCAAATTTCCAACATTATACAAGCAATGTTTAAAATGTGTCCCTGGTTTTTAGCCTTTTGCCCCCCCCCCAAATAAATTTTGGCTTTTTCCAGATATCTTGTGCTTCAAAGTTCAGAGATACAGCTGAGTGTCGAGTAGATTTTACAAGGAGATGAGAGTTGCAGGGAAACAAAAGTTTAGTGCTGCTTATGCTAAGTCTCTTTGCATTGTTAATAGCACAACAGGTAGTGTACTTGCTTTTGATGCAGAAGGCTGTGGGTTCTACTCCCAAAGTAGGTAGATGTATTACTGATACTGTACTGGGTTGTAAAGGGGATGGATGCTGCAGTCCTTTATGGCAAAGATACCTAGTAACTATGAACCTGTTATCAGTTTGCTATCCATTCCCTATTGCAGTATTACTAGCTTATCATTTTTTAATGCATGCAACATAGGCAATATATTCTTCAAGTGCAACAGGCACTTTATTTGTAGATGAAACAATGACATATAAAGTTGTTTGCTAGCAGCAACCTCTTTATTAGTTACAGATTTCTTTAATGTGGATTTTACTACTTCAGAGATTGTGCATATTTACTGATACTGGTGGACTATAGAAGGCTGAGTAGAAGTTTTATGATGGAAATGCTCTGAATTGGGCAGTTTTGTCATTGGTGCATGCATTGTGTTTCATTGTTTACTGGAAAAATGTTCAAAACTATAAATTTAAAATGCCCTCTAACAACTGTATTGTATTGTACAAGAAATATAATGCAATACAGTCAGGAAGGTGTATCAAAGAGCATGTGTATGTTTTATGTTCAAGGGGCCTATGATTTTGAAAACAGCCCAGAGTTAATCTTTATCTGCCACTGGCAAAATGTATTTTCTTTGAATGTGGGTTTCAATGCTGTTTCAGTGCATGTGAGTTTCAAGAGCAGAGAAGTTTTAATGCTAAGTCTAGTTTCATTGTGAGACTGTGTTGCTTTGTTTAACATATATCTATTAGGGTTTGTGCTGTAAAATGCAAAATAAAACTTTCAAATGAAATCTAAATCATCACAGAAGTAAAGCAATATGCGCATTACAGTGTTTATGGTAAATGGGGCAAAATAACCAAGGAATGGGACATTGGAATGGCTGCAGGGGGGAGGCTCCATTCGACCATGATTTTGTGAGGGGCTGGAGCACCGGTTGAACTATACCTCTCAGTTGGCCATATTTTTGCAGAATTAATAGATATTTGCTTCTTATTTTTGGTTTGTTCCTCATAAAATTTGTGTTTTTTTGCCAAATCATTTAGGAATGAAGTCACAAAATAATGACAGACATTGAGTTTCAGACGTCATAACCTTCAGAAAAATGCATGGTAATGCAAGACCTGTTATTCTATCAGCTGTCTTAAGTTTATACAAGAGCAATTTTTAGTATTGTTTGTATGTTCCCCCAATATGTTTGTCCTTATCCAAATTTCCTGCATTAAGAGGTTAAGAGGTACATGCAAATCGCTTTGTAGAATTAGGAATATCCAAACCTCTCAATTGTCCCCAATTTTGGCTCAAAATGTTGCTCTCCCCTAATAATCCCTCCTCAAAATGGCAATTTTGGAAGAAAATGTGGAGGGTTTACAATTATATATAACTGTAATGGTCAGAGTTATAGATTATGTTTATTTCAGAAATGCATGTAGATGCCCTTATTTTGTCAGCTGCTCAAGTTAACAGTACTAATATTAAAAAGGTGTCCCTTCTTTGACAGGTTCCCATCTGCATTGTGTGGCAATTTTATAATTTTGCATCACATTTTTGGTCTGTTTTTCATAAAATTGCAGTATTCTGGCAAATTATTGGCAAATCATTAAAGATTGAAGTTAGAAAATAATGGCAGACATTTGAGTTTCAGATTTCATACCCTTCAGAAAATTTTTACTAATGCAAGATCTACTACTGTTCTATTATCTAAGTTAATAAGAGCAATATTTAAAAATTGTCCTTATTTTTGGGCCTGTGTCCCACTTCTAGTTCTATGTATGGCTTTGTTCAGATTTCTTGCTCTGAAGTTGAGAGGTATGAGTATCAGAGCCATCACTGTCAGCCAGAGACATTTCAAATTATGACATACTTGTTGCACCCCACTCCCCATTGTAGTGACTCTGGATGTGTCCAAGGAAGGCAAGGAGCAGTTATGCAGTGTAAGTGTGCAGAGTATTCCCCCATCCAAGGTAGACCACAAGTACAACCATGGCTTTTCATCTGTCCTTGATTTTGCAGAATGTTCTGGTTTTCTGTCAGATTTTTATACTGTTGATTTATGCTTCTTATTATTCAGGAAATGCATGCTGTCACAGTGCCCTGTTGCTCTGTTTAAGTAGGAATGATTTAATGAGCATCAGGTAATCTTGTTGGAGATTGTAAGATGCAAGTAAGCTTTAATAAGCATACTGTTAAAGAATTATGAGCATTGAAAGCCTTTTCGTTGTTGCCATGCAGAGAATATTTACATAACTAGATAATGTATAAGCCTTGGGTATTAAAATGCGTATGACAGTATTTGTAATAAAAGGACAGTTTTACAGTATTTTCAGAAGCTCATTACATTTATTGGACACTTGCAGTCATCTTTTGTTGGAGACTTGCACTAACTAAGTCTATTTTACATCGTGGAGGTCTCCATTTGTTTTTCTCTGTGGATACAACTTTTTTCGGTGTGAGACCTTGGATGGTAGTTTTCCTGTTTTTTCTAAGACTTGCAGTCATCTTTGCAGGCTTGCCCGTAAACTAAACAGAATGCCAATCTATCATGTGTGGGCCATAACTTGGGCAGGAATCCTTTAAGCAATTTATCTTGAGCTTGTTTCTTGTTTGCTGTTCATTTTTTACTTTGATCATGTCTTCCCCATGAAATAAGTAGATAGCTGTGTCAGGCAGCAGGTCTTTATTTGGATAAGAAACATTTTTACAAGTGGGGATATCACAGAGATTGCTACTTTCAGCATGTTACTTGGTAATTTTATAAAGCTGAATATAAATTATAATTAGAACTGCAAGGAGCAGTGGTTTGAGTTGAGTGCTGCTTGTTTTTTTATACTTAATTTTTGACTGGCATTCCAGTAATGTATTTAAAAAGTAATTTATTTTTTCATGCCTCACAACCTGTTTCCATCTGGATATTAAGTAAGTTGTCATGTAGCCAATGCATCAAAATATTTTTTCTTCTACACTTCATTTTGTCTTGATTGGAGTCTCATAATGACTGTTTGGCACCCAGGGCAACGTATTTAATTAAAGTTCCAGTTGTTGTGGTTTTGAGCATAGCCACACCCCTTTCTAGTTGGCCACACCACTTCCAATTGGCCCCACCCATTCAGCTGTCTCTTGCAGCCCCCCTTTAATTAGTAACATGCTGAAAGTAACAATCTCTGTGATACCCCCAATTGTAAAAATGTTTCTTATCCAAAAAAGACCTGCTGCCTAACAACAACTATCTACTTGTTTCATGGGGAACACATGATCAAAGTAAAAAATGAACAGCTTACCTTCATGTCAGTGTTTAAATCCATTCCAGCTTCAGAGAACTAGATTCAAGTCCCGTTGCGCTCAACTGAACTCCGAGGTCGGATTCACCCTCCACCAACAGCCGAGGATCTATTTCTCCTTATATCTGGCATCTACCCTGCACTAGGCCGTATTGTGGGTCTGGCGCGACCCTTTTCCTGACTCTACAAGGTGCAAAAACTCTAACAGGAAGTGTACATCCCTTGCGCAAAGCTGGCTTTCCCACGAGAGGAACCGAAAATGCGTTTGAAGCCTTAGAAGCAACTTTAAAGAGGTAGCGCATCCGGACGTCCGATCGCAATATAAGCCCCCTTCGCGAAGCTAAGCAATCGGGCTTAGTTGGATGGAAGCTCGAAGGGAAGCCTAAAAGGAACTGTAAAAAATAGAAAAGTAAAATAAGTAATGTATAGTTACAAAAACACCAAACACATGTAATATAAGATGAAATGTGAACCTCATTGCCCCATAAACTGTAGTTAAGCTTTACTTAATAAGTTTAAACATCTACAAATATTTATACACACATACAATCTATACAGAAAATTGGTGAAAATGAAACATTTAGCATGCAACCAGATATCAAAACACTATATATTAATACAACAAACTACAGATAAACAACTATACAGACCTGAAATACATAATCATAAGAGCTAAATATTTTTAATTCTATCTAATATGTATACATCAAAATACTAGACAACCAGTGAGCATTTACCTTCCTTACTATTACAAATCCAATTGATAAGTATACAATTAGCATTATTGTAAAGCTTCAACTCAGAGGATTCATAAACCTAAATATATATCACATATCTTCACAACTTAAAGTTGCATTAGCCTGAGATGGTAAAGAAGCATGCATAGGTTACACCTTTGTTAACTCAGATAATTTTTGTCTCTAACAGTAACAAGTAGATGGAATGATAACTGCTAGGGTGAGTTGGTTCTTTGCCTTCCTTCAAGAATGTTAAAAGAAGTTAATATAGCTTATTGTATCAAATAATGGACTACTAACTAGTAGTCGTGTAGCTTCTAGATTTGATAACCATCTGAATACCTAAACATTGATGTTTATGTCTAGTTACTTACATAAGCCGGAACTGTTAATATTTACATTGTTTTCTCCAGGAGTCAGGAAGCTTTTTCCAAATCTAATATATGTGGTATGACATATACTTGGATAGAGAGAAATTGCCCCAAATCCCCTTTAATATAACGCTACCTACCTAAGAACTTAAAATCACAGGGCAAAAATGGTAAAAAGGGTAGTTCTAGAAGTTGGGGTTCACTTGAAGCTAATAACTCGACCAATACCCACAAGTGCCTTAAGTTACAATCACAAAGGAAAAATTAGACCTAGAGGAGGTGGAGGGACCACCCACAAACTAAGGCTTGATAAGGAAGTTACTTATTTTATGTACATAGTTATTAAATGAAATTGAGAAAATAAGATATAGATACCATTCTCTTAAATAGCATTTATGTTAAGCTGTGTAAATGGATGTCTTCTGTCTTTAGTTGTAATCAGTACTGGTGCTTATGATTGCTCAAAACTTTGAAATCATATAAATAAATCTAACAAGAAGAGGTGTAGGTCTCAAAGCAGTGTTTGCTAATGAATGAGTGGGATAGACTTTGTACAAATAATTTTAGGTTATTCAGGACCACCATGTTTCTTTTACCTCTCATATGCTAATATACAAGACATATATTTAACATGGATACAGAAAAATACAAATACAAGTTATTGTCAGGTCCTGTTAAGTTCCTGGTCCAGGGTATTAGTGGGTAGGCACTGGGAAGGGACAGGAATTATAGAATGCTTTCATAACATACCCCTGATAAGAAATCGACATAACTCAAAATATCTACTCATATTTCAACACTACCTATACAAAATAAAGCTATATGAATGTGGGAAATAGATTCATGGAATATTAAAGGGCTTCAGAGCATGAAAAAAAGGAAACTCTTTCTTCATCTATTTCTGCAGGCTAGGGTATGTTTTATACTACTCCAAGAAACTCACTCAACCAATGACCAATGGTCAGAAATAAAAAAGAGTTGCGATTATCATTAAGGACCAATATCAAGACAAAATTATAGAATCCAAAACAGATAAAGAAGGTAGATGGTGCTATGTGATCTTATCAACTACCCATTATGATAAGCCCATTATACTTCTCAATATATATGCACCTTGTTATAATCACCATTCCTTCTTCGCTTCATTATATCCTATCTTAAATAAATATAATAATTATTACATAATCATAGGGGGGACTGGAATGCTTATCAAAACCCTAAACAGGATAAATCAAGCACACAAAGATCATGTAATAAACAAGCAGTGTTAACATTAAGCGAACTTAAATATGACTTTAGGTTATATGATCCCTTTAAATATGGTAACAAAACTCATACCCCAAATGACTATACGTTTTACTCCAACTGTCATAAAATGTGGTCAAGAATAGACTTCTTTTTAATCTCGGAAACACTAACCAATCTTGATCCCACAGTAGATATCCATGCCTGCTACCTATCAGACCATTCTAAAATTACATTAAAAATTTTCAAGGACTCTAGAACCAACACACCATATAGGGGATATAACTGGTCCTTAAACCCCAACCTCTTAAATAAAAAGGAAATAGTTCAGGAAATACAGGACATACTTAAAACCTCATTAATCAAGATAGTAAAACAGCAATACCCACCAGATATTGAATGGGCGGCAACTAAGGCCCAGATAAGAGGTATCTTCATCCAAAAAGCTTCATATTATAAAAAAATCCAACACAGAGAAGAACAGCTACTAGAGAGTAAAATCAAATCATTAGACCAAGATTTAATGAAAAATCATAACACACAAACTGAATCAGAACTATTGAAATGTCAGAAAGAACTTTTCTTAATCCAAAATAATAGATTATCATTTCAAGAAACTAAAATACTTGCAAAATATGCGAACCATATACAAACTCCATCACGAGCACTAGCAAGAATTATTAACCAGTCTAAAACCCCCTCCCAAATCCATGAAATTTGCTATAAGAATAAAGCCTTTACAAGAACTGAGGATATTAACACATTTGAAATGATATACTTACAAGTCTATGGAGAACAAAAAAACTTATCCACATATGAAAATAATTGTGACTTCCTACAAAAACTTAACTTTCCGAAAATTGATGAAGAACTACAAAAAGACCTAATAAAACCAATATCTATTGAAGAAATAACAACTACAATTAAAAAACTAAAACCACATAAAGCTCCTGGTCCAGATGGCCTTATAGCGGAATTTTATAAAACATTCTACCTTATTATTGCTCAAATTCTATCACACGTTTTAAATTATATAATAAATAATGCAATTAATGATATACATTTTAATGCATCCAAAACAATTTTTATACCCAAAGAAAAATCAGATCCTCAGAACCCGGACAACTACAGACCTATATCCCTTCTAAATATAGATACTAAAATTCTGACATCTATTCTAGCCAGTAGACTGAAGAAAATATTGAACATAATTATATCCAATGAACAGTCTGGCTTTTTGGCACCCAGACAAACCAGTGATAATACTTGAACACTACATACACTAATTTCATTTGCTAACCAAAAGAAACTAAACATGTACACACTCATTATAGATGCACAAAAGGCCTTTGATAGAGTTAATATAAAATTTTTATTTCAGATCTTACCCTACTTTAATATACCCCAAAAATTCATTCTAACTTTACAAACATTATACAATAACCCATATACAACATTATATATAAATAAAACATGCTTCAAAAGAATTCAAATCAGAAATGGTACCCGACAAGGATGCCCTCTATCACCCCTATTATTTAACATGTACCTAGAACCCCTATTCCTATATATAAAACAAAAGATATATCATAATGCCCCAGTAATTTACGGTACCAAAATCACCTTATCAGCTTTCGCAGATGACCTCAACATATACTGTACAACACCTATCTCAGACACCGAAAAAATAATATCTGCCATTGAAGACTTTGCATTAATATCAAACTATAAAATAAACCTCAATAAAACCAACATATTCCCTTTAAGAACTCCAAAACCTTTCTCACTTTTACCATTGATAGGCCAATTAAAAGCTGAAGAAAAGGTCAAATACTTAGGAATTACATACTCTACAGATAATAAAGACGTTTATCTCAATAATATTAAACAAAATTGGGAACACATTTTAGCCGATCTAAAAAGATGGAAAAATTTGAAATTACCACCACTAGCAAAAGTTTTGATTATTAAAATGAATGTCTTGCCTAGGCTATTATACATTTTCAGGTCTGCACAGTTGCTAATACCCAAGAAATTTTTTAAACAAATACACACGGAATTCGCCAAATTTATTTGGGAACCAAAAAAAAGTAGAATATCTTATGATAAACTGATGACCCCAAAAAGCAAAGGTGGACTAGATCTACCTAATTTTGAGATTTACTACTTAATCATAAATGCAAATAGAACTCTAAGAATTGCAACCTACGATACACAAAGCAATAATTGGTCTCCACTCTGGTTAAAGATATGTTTTAAATATATTAAAAATCTAAATATTAATCCCAAATCATTGCCCTTTTTAAACAGAGACATCACTAAAACATATAATATAATGGAACCCATCAAAAATTATATAAAATTAACGCAAAATCTCTTTGGATCAGTAAATCTCTTTCAATACATGATGATTCTACAACCCTTCCATAAAAATCCTAACTTGAAAATTGATAACCAACTAATAGAACTGAAAAGATTCCCACTTATAATAAACTTATCATTACAAGATATATATCCATACATTAATTGTTCGGCTCATGAATTAAGACAGCAACTGGGTCTTCCCAAATCTTATCTATTGATCTTGAGACAGATCAAAGAAATATCTACAAATTACTTTAAAAATCTAAACATCATTAAAGAGGAATTAACAAATTGTATATCACTATGGCAAGCCCTTTTACAAAACACCAAATTTATAACATGCTCATACAAATTGATAAAAGACATCAAATATCAAAATCAGCTACTCTTAGCTAAATACTGGAAAGAAAAATTGCCACTAGTGGAAGAAAACAAAATAGCACAGGCAATTAATTTAACGATAAAATCAATTTCCCTTCAAAAGTTATCATTCACCCAACTCATGATTTACAATGATGCTTACTACACACGCCTTAGCCTGCATAAATTTAAACCTACAAATTCTCCAAAGTGCCCACATTGCAAAGATGAAACTGCTGACCTTTTGCATATGTTCTGGAGCTGTAAATGTATATATAAACTTTGGAACTCACTGAAAATACAACTCCAAAAGATGGGATATCAAACAACAACGCTTACTTGGGAATTTATGGTATTACATATCCCCCCAAATAACCTATCTAAAACCCAAATTATCATTCTAATAAATATTTTTATGCTAATGAAACTTTACATAGCTACTAACTGGCTGACCCCATCTAAAACCTCATGGGAAAACTTTAGGACCTTAGCGATAAAGCACATCTTAGCCCACAAATACATATTAAATAAACAAAACAAAAAGCCCTACAACTTGAAAACATGGGAACAAATATTTAATATTATACTGGCATAAAACATAGAACCTGAACTACCTCTTCAATATACACAATACAAAACATAACATTATTTGAAACTACACTTTTACAAGATATTAACCCTGGAGAAAATAACATATATATATTTTTTTTTCTTTTTTTTTACTCTTAAGAGAGAGTATGGAAGCATTCATGTAAATAATGTAAATATGTTGTAAGAATATTGTTAGAATTTCTGTTAGATCATCAATAGTATATCTTTTGTACAAATGTTCTGTAATGAATAAAAAAAAGAAAAACAATAAAAAATATTATTGAAAAATAAAAAATGAACAGCAAACAAGAAACAAGCTCAAGATAAATTGCTTAAAGGATTACTGCACAAGTTATTGACCACACATGATAGATTGGCATTCTGTTTAGTTTACGGGTAAAGCCTGCAAAGATAACTGCAAGTCTCCAACAAATGTAATGAGATTCTGAAAATACTGTAATCCTGTCCTTTATTTCAAATACTGTCATATTCATTTCAATACTTAAGGCTTATACGTTATCTAGTTATGTAAATAGTCTCTGCATGGCAACAATGAAAAGGCTTTCAATGTTGGTAATTCTTTAACAGTATGCTTATTAAAGCTTACTTGCATCTTACAATCTCTGACAAGCTTACCTGATGGTCAATAAAGCATTGCTACTTTAATACAGAGTAACAGGGCACTCCAACAGCATGCATTTTCTGAATAATAAGAAGCGTAAATCAACAGTATAAAAATATGACAGAAAACCAGAACATTCTGCACAATAAAGGACAGATGAAAAGCCACGGTCGTACTTGTGGTCCACCTTGGATGGGGGAATACTCTGCACACTTACACTGCATAACTGGTCCTTGTCTTGCTTGGACACATCCAGAGCCACTACAATGGCAACTGGGGTGCAACAAGTAGGTCACAGTTTGAAATGTCTCTGGCTGACGGTGATGGCTCTGACACTCATATCTCTCAACCTCAGAGCAAGAAATCTGGACAAAGCCATACATAGAAATGGGACACAGGCCCAAAAATAAAGAAATGTTTAAATATTGCTCTTATAAACTTAGAAAGATAATAGAATAGTAATAGGTCTTGCATTAGTATGAATTTTTGAAGGTATGAAATCTGAAACTCGAATATCTGCCATTATTTTCTAACTTCAGTCTTTAATTATTTGCTACTAATTTGCCAGAAAACCACAATTTTATGAAAAACAGACCAAAAATGTTATGCAAAAATATAAAATTGCCACACAATACAGCTGGGAACCTGTCAAAGAAGGGACACATTTTTAAAATTAGTACTGTTAACTTGAGCAGCTGACAAAATAAGATCATCTACATGCATTTCTGAAATAAAAGTAGTCTGTAACTCTGATCATTACAGTTATTTATAATTGTAAACCCTCCACATTTTCTTCCAAAATTGCCATTTTGCAGAGGGATTATTAGGGAGAGAGCAACATTTTGAGCCAAAATTGGGGACAGTTGAGAGGTTTGGTTATTCCTAATTCTATAAAGTGATTTATTTGCACATATCTTTCAACCTCTTAATGCAGGAAATCTGGACAAAGGGCAAATATATTGGGGGAACATGCAAACCGTACTAAAAATTGCTCTTGTATAAACTTAAGACAGTTGATAGTATAACAGGTCTTGCTTTAGCATGCATTTTTCTGAAGGCTATGACAGCCGAAACTCAATGTCTGTCATTATTTAGTGACTTCATTCTTAAATGATTTGGCAGAAAAGCACAAATTTTATGAGGAACAAACCAAAAATAAGAAGCAAAAATCTATTAATTCTGCAAAATTCTGGACAGTTGAGAGGTATAGTTCAGCCGGGGCTGTCTGAGTTTGCTGCCCATCCCCGCCCTCACAAAATCATGGTCAAATGGAGCATCCCCCTGCAGACATTCCAATGTCCCATTCCTTGGTTATTTTGCCCCATTTGCCATAAACACTGTAATGTGCATACTGCTTTACTTCTGCAATGATATGGATTTAATTTGAAAGTTTTACATTATATTTTACAGCATAAACCCTAATAGATATCTGCTAAACAAAACAATGCAGTCTCACAATGAAAATAGACTTAGCATTAAAACTTCTCTGCCCTTGAAACTCACATTCATTGAAACAGAATTGAAACCCACATTCAAAGAAAATACATTTTGCCAGTGGCAGCTAAAGATTAACTTTAATTTGTTTTCAAATCATAGGCCCCTTGAACATGAAACATACACATGCTCTTTGATACACCTTCCTGACTGTATTAAATTATATTCCTTGTACAATACAGTACAGTTGTTAGAGGGCATTTTAAATTTATTGTTTTGAATGTTTTTCCAGTAAACAATGAAGCAAAATGCATGCACCAATAATGACAAAACTGCCCAGTTCAGAACATTTCCATCATAAAAGTCTACTCAAACTTCAACAATCCACCAGTATCAGTAAATATGCACAATCTCTGAAGAAGTAAAAGTCATCTAAATAATTCCACATTAAAGAAATCTGTTAACTAATGAAGAGGTTACTGCTAGCAAACAGCTTTATATGTCATTGTTTCATCTACAAATAAAGTGCCTGTTGCCCTTGAGGAATAAATTGCTTATGTTGCATTAAAAAAATTATAATGCTAGTAATATCGCAATAGGGAATGGATGGCAAACTGATAACAGGTTCATAGTTACTAGGCATCTTTGCCAAGGAGGACTGCAGCATCCATCCCCTTTACAACAGAGTACAGTATCAGCAATGAATCTACCTACTGTGGGAGTAGAACCCACAGCCTTCTGCATCAAAAGCAAGTACACTACCTGTTGTGCTATTTACAATGTCAGCAGACTTGGCATAAGCAGCACTAAACTTTTGTTCCCCTGCAGCTCTCAGCTCCTTGTAAAATCTACTCGCATTCAGCTGTATCTCCGAACTTTGCAGCACAAGAAATCTGGACAAAGCCAAAATTTATGTGGGGGGGGGGGGGCAAAAGCCCAAAAACCAGGGACACATTTGAAACATTTCTTGTATAATGTTGGAAAGTTGCTAGAATAAAATGCTTTGTTACCACCATACATTTCACTGCCAAGTATTGAACCCAGATCCCTGTGCAAAACAGCCAAAGCAACATACCACTATGCCAAATCGTCTATTTTTATGAAAGAAAGGAAGACTGAAACTTAAATGGCTACCATTTAGTGAATTCAGTTCTCACCATAGCTGTCAACATCTTAGCACAAAACACCTGAACAAAGCCAAAAATGGGGAAATACAGCCTCCAAACATATTCAGTGAGTTCAGTTATCACCATAGCTCTCAACCTTAGCACAAAAAACCTGGACAAAGCCAATAATGGGGGAATACAGTCCAAGAAATATGGACAAATATTCACTGAGGACACCGGAGCAAACCCACACAAACACAGGGAGGATATGCAGACTCAACACAGAGGGCACCCCAGCCAAGAATCAAACCAGACAACCCATAGCTGTCAGGCAACACTGCTACCACTGCTGCACTGTACTACTGTCTGTTGTAAGTAACAAAAATACAGAAACCACAGATTTTATGAGGAACAGAACAGATATGAGGCAAAAATCTGCAAATGTTTTAGAAATGGTGGTGTGTGGGGAATTCAGGCTATTACCACTTGGGCCCAAGGTACAGGGTTCAAGCCTTATTCTCTACCCACCACCATGAAGCAACTGAGGCATTACACACACCAACATTGCAGTGATCACCACCTACCTGTCTCCAGAACAGCCAGCCATGTGATCCTGTACTCTGCAACACACTCCTCGGCAGTGATCACCTGTTTCCAGAAATGCACTCTAATCAGTCCTGCATGCTGTGGTCTCTGTGATCCTGTGTCTGCCTGATCAGTCCTCCATACTGGCCCACGCATGCTGTGGTCTCCTGCGAGATGTGAGGAGGCTGGAGCCTCATGCTATTGGTCCAGCCTGCAGCTGATGCAGTCCAGTGACCTTCCAGTTTGTGCGGTCGTCACCGCACAGATCTCTGGGTTGGAAGGGCGGAGTTCTGGTCTGCCTAACACAGCAGTCAGGAACTAAGCACGCATGCACAGAGTCAGATTTGTTTTATTTTTATATGTTCTACGGTCGGAGATTTTTTTATTTTTATATGTTCTATGGCGGGGGATCCATTTTACAGGTGGGAGGGCTGCAGTCCCGCAGTTCTATAGCACGAGCCGCCCCTGCTAAAGAGTCAAACACAGTTTGTAAGAGCTGTAATTACACAATGACACTGGACGCCATACTCTTGCATAAAACTCCACATCAGATCAAAACCACACACACAACACCCCCCTCACTTAGCACACAACACACACATAGACTAATGTATGCTAAGGCACTTAGAGGCAATTTTCCTAAACAACAAGGATCACCTAGATCACCCACTGTTAAAGCAATGGGTCAGCAAGCCCAAAGGCACTCAGAAAAAACACCCAACACCACACATGCTGTCACTCTCAGTGGATCCCCAAACACTAATCCACTAAGGCAAGCAAGCAAAGTTCCCAGGACTCTCATCATAGGGGACTCCATTGTAAGATATATTAGAGAGTGGGCAAACTGTAGATCACACCCTGACTGGAGAACAACCCAACAGGGTGTTCATCTACAGGTAAAGTCCACTAAGAAATGAGTCCACCACTTCACGACAGCATGTTAAGCTGCCATGGAGCTCAGAGTGAAAAAAATAATATTATTTTATGCTCACTAAGCAGCACCTTTGCTGTTTAATGAGTGCAAAATAAAATAATAAATAAATGAACATGTATGTGTATGTTTGTCTGTGTGAGAGTGAATGCATGCATGTAAACAGAAGAGAGTGTGTGTGTGTGTGTTTGTGTGCGCGCGTGCGCACATGCGTGTGCATGTCTGCATGTGTGTGTGTGTGTGTGTGTGTGTGTGTGTGTGTGTGTGTGTGTGTGTGTTTTTGTCTGTGTGCGCAAGAGAGAGAGAGTGAATGAGTGAGATAAACTACTGCGAGCAGCAATGAAGAGGTTTTCATACCTCTGGACGTTTCAGCTGAATAAATCTGGATAAAGCCTAAAATAAAGAGGGAACAAAGACTAAAAGCTAGGAACAGATTTTAATCATTGCTCTAATAAAATTTCAAACTTGCTTAAACAGAAGGGCTTGTGTTAGGATGAATTTTTGAAGGAAATAAAAGTCTGAATCTCAAATGTATGTCATTATTTAGTCATTTCTTTCTGCAGTGACTGACAATAAACCAAACATTTTAGGAGTAAGGGACCAAAATGTAAAGTAAATACCAGGATAATTTTTAAAGTGTTATATTTTGGATGTAAAATGCTTTCTCCAACACCATTAACATATAGCACAGCAAGTTTGAAACCTTAGGCGGAGGACCTATTTTACATCAAAAATATATAAAAAATAATATAGTAATAAAAAAAAAAACATGTAAGTAAAACACAACAATTTTACAGACAGCTCATTCACTAAGTACAACAGGGTGTGTGTTATTGTGGAAATAATGCCTGCCCAGGGGTGTAGAGACCCTCCACCTGCGGCTTCTGGGTGAGTATTATTTCCACAATAGCACACACCCTGTTGGGCATTATTTCTTGCTTGATGCCCCTCAAAGCAGGCTGAATAAGGAGAAGATTACTGATTATTTATTTATTTATTGTATTTGTTACCCGGGAGAGTCTGACTGGGCCAGGAGCCTGTTTTCAGAAGACACCCAGGGAGAAAAGCTCCACAACAGTACAATGTATACATTGTCAGACACAGCATTTGTTCACTGTACAGTAATATTAAAACATTAATATACAATTACATTTACAATAACATAAGACAGTTAAGGCAACAATTGATCCACAGAATAGGATTGTTGGACTTGAGATGTGATCGATTAACCTTGTACACAGTGTCCTCAAAGAAGTGTTGGCAAGTTACAAGCATGGGATAAGCTAACCTTGTGCACAGTTCTGTATAAGCAGTGCTGGCAAGGTAGAAAGCATGGGATTAATACATGGTATATTTAGTTGGGGTGGGATCAGGGAGAATTTGTAGCAATAGTGATGAGAAAATACCTGGATGGGTAGGCAGTATAGGGAGTGAGCATAGGAGGATTAGCCTGTGGTAAGGCAGGAGCTGTTAGTTGCTTATCTGGAGCCAGGGTCTGCCAAATCACACATGCACTCAAGTCATTACACCATAGAAACAAGTATGATTCCATCATATTCCATGTAGGTGTAAATGACCTGAGATTTACGTTCCTGGACTATATGAAGATAGACATTATACAGCTTTCAAACTATGTGTCTCAGGCTGGTATGAGCCTGGCACTGAGTGGCATATTACCATCACTGAGGTTGATGCCACAAGATGAGCAAAAAATGATTGATTTCAACAACTGGCTGTCCTTCTGGTGTAATTTTAAGAGGATCCAGTATTTGTCAGCTTTGGATGACATGGTCAGCTGCCCAGATTGCTTTTCCAAGGATGGTCTGAACCATTTGCTCTAAGCTTTCAAATACTGGCTAAGACTGTGTCCTCCACTATAGTTAGTACCTTTTTAGGAAATGCCAAATTATCAAACCTACTGACAAAGAAAATCATCTAAACAAAACCTCAAAATGCTACTACTCAATGCCAGAAGCCTACAAAAAAAATCACTCCCTCTAAGCACTCCTCACACTCAAAAGCATAGATATCTGTGCAGCTAACAAGACACTAAAGCAGCAGACAGTACCCCTGCAGTGCAAGTTTCAGTGCTTTTCAAACTTTTAGATCTGTAGCTGCAAAGAGAAGGGTCAAAGGTGGACATGTCTCAACATACATCAGTAACAAGCAGACCTTATGGGTGGTCAAAATGGATGACATGCTGGGGTCCTCCTGTGCAGATCATCATAGACAAAATCCTGTACCATATCCTAGCCAGCTATAGGTCACCCTCCATTTCCCAAAAGCTCACAATGTATACTTGGTCCTACTGGAGACACTTACCATCCAACCTAACACTATCTACTCATGGGAAACTTTAATCATTCATCTAACACAGAAGGTCTTTGGCTAACTAAATTTGCAGATGACTGCAAACTAGGAGCCATAACTGAAACTCCTAATGATGTGGACATCCTACAAAAGGGCCTCACTGAGACAGATGCCTGGTGTCAAAGACATGGTCTCAATCTCAATGCCAAAAAGTGCATTGTCATCCCCTTTGGTAAAAATTCTGTACCCATGAACTACCACATAGGCGGTAGTCTACTTAACACCGAAAGTGTGATAAGAGACCTTGGGACACAGGTGGACAGTAGTCTCTCCTTTGATAATCACATCGCCAAAGTGGTCAGGAAATCCTTCTACATGGCACACCTCATCACAAAAGGTTTCTCATCCAGAAAAAAAGAGTTCATTGTTGCCCTCTACTCATCACTCATTAGACCCATTATAGAGTACAACGCCCCTTTTGGTATGTACCTCACAAGACATCTACAACAACCGGAAAGGCTGCAAAAATACCTCACAAAGAGGATTACTGGCCTCAAACAGATGCCATAGGCAGACCGTCTCAAAAAACTCCAGCTTTACTCTGTCGCATATCGCCTACTCAGAGGTGATCTCTGCCTAACATACAAAGCTATGTCAAACCCAGAGCTGTTGGACATGCTCCACTTAAAGAAATCCCAATCCCTCTGAGCTACACGTTCTAGGGACCTAAACCTTGTCACCACAATAAACAGAACATGCTGGAGGGATAGATTCCTGTCCCAGAGACTTCCCATACTCTGGAACAGACTACCTATCTATGTCAAACAGAGCTCCTCATTAGCACTCTTCAAGAAAAATCTTGGTGATTGGATGGGTAATAGGAAATTCACCCCAGGGATCACTTCTGTAGTTCTGCTTGACAGGGGCACAGGAAAATAATTTTCTTGGGTTGCGAAAGCCAGGGTACATTTTTGGCTAGGCTTGTATAGGCCCTAGGGCCAATAGCCTAGTACCTATCTATGAACCTATGAACCTATAATCTGTAGACCTGGAGTCCTACACAGCCTCAAATCTACAGGCATAGAGATTTCTGGATGTTGTAAATACAAACACCCTTGACCAGATATTGAATATACCCACTAGAGGCTTCAACATACTGGATCTCATGCTCACAAATATGGGAGAACATTGCACTGTCCCCCATGTCTCATTCTTTCTGGTAAGATCCAAACACAAAACTGTCTCCTTTAAAATCAAACTCAACTCTGTAATCCCATTAAAACCAGTAACAGTTAGCAACTATTCAAAAGCAAATTACCTGTTATTAAGTGATGGTTTGTCAAAATTCAATGCCCCTCCATACCCCAAGAACAAATCAGCCTATGCTGAACTACTCTCAGACACTCCGTATAAGCATGTCATTGGCTACACAGAGGCTGCTATACCTTATCAGAAGTCAGCCCAGAATTAGTCTCAGAAACAAACAGCCATGGTGGCTTTCCAACTTAAAAAGGATATACAACAAAGGGAAACAATTTGGCAGAAATCAGGTAGGGTATGTCCCATGAAGATAAAAATTCTTACAGAAAAGTAAATAGGCAACTAAAAGAGCTAATTAAATCAGGTAAAGCCAACTTTAAGGTTACAGTATACTCCCAGGTGAAAGGTAATCACAAGGCCTTTTATAGCTATGTCAGAAATCTCATGAGTAGCACACAGCAATATGCTAAACTGGTGGTTAATGGTGCTCCAGTCACTGAGCCTGGTGATATAATAAACTTGTTAGCAGATAAATTCAGTTCTGACTTTACCGCCCTAAACACCCCAACCATCCCCCAATAATACCCTCAAACATAACCACTCCAGCTATAACTAGAGAGCATGTACTGGCTGCACTCTCTGAAGCCAAGAACATGGCCTCAATGGGCCCTGATAACTTCCCAGGATGCCTTCTGTATGGTCTTTAATATCACTTATCAGGACCCCTGGAGTCATTATTTAACCATAGTCTTAAAGCACGCTTTTTGCCATGTGAATGGAGGAAAACAACAGACACAGTCATCTCCCTTCATAAGGGAGAACCTTCAACAAATCTTGGAAACTACAAATCCATTAGTCTTACTAGTCATATTTGCAAAGCCATGGAAGAAATTTTCATGGAAATTATCAGCAGGAACATAGAAGACCTCAAGACACTAGATCCATCTCATTTTGGCTTCGTGAAAGGAAGGTCATGCTTACTGAATCTGGTGGATTTCTTTGAGAAAGTTACTAAGGCAATGGATTAGGGGAAAATTGTGCATACTGCCTACCTAGTTCTGCCAAAGGCATTTGATACAATACGTCACTCAGGCATTATCATCAAACTTATAGAAGTAGGTATAAACCCTTTTATAACATGCTGGATAGCTATTTTGGCTCATTGATAGGACCTAGGAGGTTAGAATCAGTGAGACCATCTTACAAAGAGGCCAGTCACCAGTTGAGTCTCTCAGAGTTCTGCATTGGGCACACTCCTTTCTGGCATTCATTTCTCAGATGTCAAAGCCAAAGTCAAAGGCCTCTGACCAACCAAGTTCATGGATGAGTGCAAACTGGGAGCAGTCATTAAACCTACCCAAGATGAGACAGTCATTAAATCCACCCAAGATGAGACAGTCATTAAATCCACCCAAGATGAGAACACCCTTCAGGAATGTCTAATACAGACAAACACTTGGTGCCAAAGCCATGACTTAAAATATAATACCAAGAAATGCATTATAGTAACCTTTCTGGAGGTCTACCACCCCAGGTAACTATGTCATCAATAAAACACCCTTAAAAGTTGATTCACTAGTCAAGGATCTGGGAATGCATGTACACAGTAACCTAGCCATTGACCAGCATATGTCTAAATTAGTAAGAAAATCCTTCTATGTTGCTCAGCTTATAAGAAATGACAAGGCATCTAGGTCTAGAGTGGTCATCATACCACTGTACTCAGGTCTCATGAAACCCACCATTAAGTATAATGCCCCTTCAGTATGTGCCTGACTAGACACAAGTAACAACTGGAATGTCTACAAAGGTTACTTATAAAAAGAATACAGGGAGTAAACACAATGTCCTAGGCTGATCACCTCAGAACCCTGTCTTTTTACTTGATAGTATACCGACTTCAGAGAGGTGATCTTTGCATGATATACAAGGCATCCATAGACCCTGTTTTGATGCATATTTGCACATGTGCAAATCAAACAGCATCAGAAGTACTAGATTAAAAGACCTACATTTTACATCCAACATAAACAGGACATGTTGGAGAGACAGATATGTTTCTCAGAGCATTCCCATTGCTTGGAACAGGCTCCCCATCCTGTGAAGCAGATTTCCTCCCTACCTCTATTTAAGTGGAATTTGGACCAGTGAATGGGTAATGGGAAATTCACCAGTGTTCTGGTTCCTATGTCTCTGATGGACACAAACAGTCAGTAAATCACCCAAATAAATCAAATATAAATCAAATCTGAGTTGTCACATTTGGGTTGCACAACTATGCTTTTAAGAGCCATATTGGTCATTAGCCTAGTATACGCCTATGAACCACTGTTTTACATCTGTTTTCTGATGTCTCCTTCATCATTGTCTTCCTCTCCCTCACTGTGCTCCCACACACCCAGTAAGTCTTTCTTGGCTTTCACTGCTACCTAACCTAACCCCATTTACCTTCCTCATACGTCCTTTCCCAACTTGCCTTTCTCATTAAAAAAATGGGTACCTGTCCCAAAAACATAAATATATGCCTTCTAACTCACCTCCATCCTGCTCATTCCTTATTTGTTAATTCCTTTTGTGGTACTCTTTGCTTGCTTCTTCTTGTCATCTCTTTCCCATACTCTCATTCTAACATTCAACCTGGTCAAAAAATAGATAAACACAAGACACACAGAAAGGACTTGTGAAACACATCTCTTTGTGAACATAAGATGAGCAATAGCTCACCAACACCATCAGTGATGCCCATGTACAACTGATGAGAAATGGTACCAGTTGTTGTATAGAAAAAAACAAGTCTAATTGATGTCATTTCTTACATATATTCACCTCAGGTGCCATCAGTCACATCAAATGTGTAACACCATTCTGATATGTTTTCTTGACATCTTTACTTTGTGTTTTTGTAGCTTAAAATGTTAAAGCAATATCTGGGACATTAGCAGTACCAGGTTTGAATCATTTGCTGTCTGCCTTGTGTTTTCTCCATCCCATCTACAAATCTCCTAAGCTGTCATGATAAGTATTTCACTTACACCTTTACTCTGAGTCCTTCTGAGGCTCAGTGTGTTACTGTAGTGCTTGTGAGAATGGTGCTGACATGATCAAATCACTTGAGATCTGCCTTTTGTTTTCTCCTTGCAATCTGCAAATATCTTAAACTGTGCTGATATGTACTTTGCAGACACCTTTGCTTTGAGTGGCTCACCTTGTTAGTACAATGCTTAGGAGAATATTAGTCTTGGGCAAAAATTCCTTAATACTCATCTTTTCACATTTGCAAATGTGTAAAAGTGTCCTGATGTAGCACCACTGCCAGGAGTGCTGCTGTGGCTCACCTTGTTATTACAGTGAACCAGTAAACAGTCCTAATGTGTAATAGGTTCAAAGCCCCTCTGCACCGGAACACAAGTGAAATGCTAATTATATATTGGAATGCTGTACATAGGTATGGTCTTGATCCTTTACCATAACCTACCCATCCTGTTTGAGTTTCATTTGTTTTATGTTCAAAAATTTTTGATGAATTTCTGTGTGGATGAGTCATACACCCTCCCCCACTGGGTTCTGCACCTCTGCTTTGGTCAGCAGTGCCATTTGCAGTGTTCTGCCACTTAATGTTGTTTCTGTTGCAGTACTACAACCTCTTCTATAGTTTATTCCATTAGACAGTTCACTGCATCACTGTTGCCTTCAGCAGTAACAGTATATCAATCAGTACCTCAGTATTACCATCTGTGCACTTGGTTTCACAACAAATAATGTAGATGCTCGAATACAGTCAGTGTTTACTACAGCTGCTTATGCTTTACTGTAACCACAGTTTGGTTTAACACAATCATCCTGCAGATCCCTACTGTGGCCATGATGTGGAGCTGTTCAACAAGCACACTGGCTGGCCACATGCATTGTTATTGAGTGAGACAATAATGTTGTGGATCTATAAGATATAGATTCATAGGTTTAAATGCCTTTAGTAATTAGACTAGGCTGAAGAATTTCCTACTGACAACTGATACAGTGTGTTCAAAGGAGGATTGTTGTCTGTGATATGACTAGGTCTCCAGTGATATCATCAGCAATGGGGGGGGGGGGTATCATTTCTCAAAGAGTACAATATTACATATTTTGCATTAAATATCAGTCCATGATCCTAACACCATAAATTTGTATGGGTAGGGGGATCTTGGTGGATGTGGGTGCCTTCTGTTGTATTTACAACAACCCAAGTTTCAGGCTTTAGCAAACTAAGTTAGCTAGAACTCCACGGTGTCAGCTTGGGAAAGCATATGCCAAATAGATTTACAGCCCTGGAGAATACCAGTAATAAAATATGTCACCAGCAATGATTGCATGGGTTCTGACTGACAGTCAGCTATTTAACCAATTAGATATGGTTTTATTATTAGTTGGGTCAAATTATTAATAACAGTATAGTGTAGGATAGTGTCAAAAACTATTACTAGATATCAATATTCCTTCATCTAATGCCTCTGCAGCTCTTTCAGAAAAGCCATCTGGGTTAATTATGCAGGATCTACCTTTCACAAAGACAGACTGGTTTTGCTTGAAAGATTTCAAACTGACAATATCATTACATGATGGTACAGTGCATTATATTGCAAATGAGGCTGGTAAGGTGAAACCATCTGTAGTATTGGGGCCACGCTTGTGTTGGAGGACCACAACAGCTGGTCTACAAGCTTCAGGATTTTAACCCAAAGAGCTGATGAGGTGACGCCTATTAGCAAGGAACCCACAAGGCAGTGTATTCACAAGGAAGCCTGCAAAGCAGGGTATTCACAAGAAACCTGTAAGGGAGGGTATTCACAAGAAACCTGTAAGGCAGTGTATTCACAAGGAAGCCTGTAAGACAGTGTATTCACAAGGAACCTGTAAGGCAGTGTATTCACAAGGAAGCCTGTAAGACAGTGTATTCACAAGGAAGCCTGTAAGACAGTGTATTCACAAGGAAGACCTTAAGGCAGTGTATTCACAAGGAAGCCTGTAAGACAGTGTATTCACAAGGAACCTGTAAGGCAGTGTATTCACAAGGAAGCCTGCAAGGAAATGTATTTGCAAGGAAGCCTGTAAGGCAGTGTATTCACAAGGAACCTGTAAGGCAGTGTATTCACAAGGAAGACCTTAAGGCAGTGTATTCACAAGGAAGCCTGCAGGGAAATGTATTTGCCAGGAAGCCTGTAAGGCAGTGTATTCACAAGGAACCTGTAAGGCAGTGTATTCACAAGGAAGCCTGCAGGGAAATGTATTTGCCAGGAAGCCTGTAAGGCAGTGTATTCACAAGGAACCTGTAAGGCAGTGTATTCACAAGGAACCTGTAAGGCAGTGTATTCACAAGGAACCTGTAAGGCAGTGTATTCACAAGGAACCTGTAAGACAGTGTATTCACAAGGAACCTGTAAGACAGTGTATTCACAAGGAACCTGTAAGGCAGTGTATTCACAAGGAAGACCTTAAGGCAGTGTATTCACAAGGAAGCCTGCAAGGAAATGTATTTGCAAGGAAGCCTGTAAGGCATGGTATTCATAAGAAGCATGCAAGGCAGTGTTTCGTATTAACAAGGGGGCACCCCATGTATTGGGGTCTATATCATAATATTGAAGTACAAAAACTTCGAATGTTATAATATCTAACCCATTCAATCGAAACATCAGAAAACCAAACAGCCAGAATAGCGATTTTTTTCTCAGGGAAAACATTTGCTGTTTCGACAAACATACACACAACTCAAGCACACCAAAATAAATAATCCACACACATACACTTCACAAAACCCTACACTAAACCATGCATACACCACTAGCTATCCACTTACCTTAACCCAACCCTAACCCTAAGGTCCCTAACTATCGTACACTCACCTTACCCGCTCCCTAACCCTAACTCACCTACCCCACCCTAACCCTCATGTCCACACAATCGCACACTTACCTGACCCGCGCCCTAACCCTAACTCACCTAACCCATGCCCAATCGCACACTCACCTTCATTCGCACACTTACCTTAACCCGGTCCGTAACCTTCGCTCCACAGTTGAGGAAATAGCGAAGCTGCAGAAATGGCCCACTGAATACTTTCCCTAGGAAAGTATTCGGTGTTCTGCAGCTTCGCTATTTCAAGTGTTCACTCTACTGGGTTTGATATTATAACATTCAAAGTTTTTGTACTTAGATGTTATAATATATTGTCATATTAACAAGAAGACACCCTGTGCATTGTCTGGACCTGCAGAACTGGTGATTCTGGTTGAAGATAGAATACTATAAATTATTATCTTACTACCTTATTCGGTATTTAGAACTTCCTCTGTGGTAATTTTAGGGAGATGCTGATTGCATTTGTGGGTTGAAATTCATGAAGGGGGTAGAGAGGATAAGTTTGAGGTACATTTATCTGCTAAGTATGTTTCTGATATCATTAGGACAGCATGGGTGTGGAAACCATTTAACATTATTTCAGCCTACCACCAGTGGTTGTTTCTGAAGTTTCTTACACAGTTAAAGAAGCTTCTGTGGTTATATTTGGATGTGCTATTTACTTATAGCACATATTTAGCTTTTCAGGCTTTGATCTATTGTCTTAGTTTTTTTTTTTTTGTCCTACTGAGGTTAATTTTAGAGTGACGAGAACTGAATTTCTTTCTGAGAGCTAGGAGTTTTTTCTCTCTCTTTTTGTAGATTTTGTTGATGCAAACTTTCCACTGGAGGGTGAGGTGTTTCCATACTTTGCATTGCATCTGTGATAAATGGTGACAAAAGTTTTGGGTGGGAATAAAAGTCAGTAATAAAGGCAAGCAGACATTGTAGCTGTTTGGCCTTGGTGGGAATGAAAGCTTTTAAAATGCATTAGGTCAGAAGCTACTCTCTTTGGGGTGGGTTTAGTCTTGGACTTGCAACACGAGCCTGTAAAACCCATAGCTGGTACAGAAACAATGAGTGCTGAAATGTGCTTGTTTCCCGATGTACCACATGGTACATGAATGGGAAAAAGAGGGGGGGAGTCAGAAGCTAATGCTAGGGCATTAGCATCGGAGAAGTCAGTGAAGACAGAAGTGAAAAATCTAAGGCTGGAATCTTACGTAGTATACCATTGTGTGACAGTTACATTTGACTAAGAAGTTGAAATCCACAGCTGTTGTGCATAATGATGTATATTCCTAAGAATGCATCAGTGCTAGCCGTCAGGTGTTGTGAACATTGACTCTAGGTGATAATAGCTGTTGATGTGACATCTCAACTCCATATACAAAACGGGAAAAAAGGGGGTTGATGATATCAATATTCCTAAGGGCTAGATGTAGAAGTTTAAAACCTAACAGTGAAAGGTGCCAACTTGTCAGGACATGTGATGCTGATGATATCTAGAAACCATATGATACATTTCATATTTTCAGTGTATATTAGATAATTTATGTACAGATATTAGAAATCACAAAGACTGATTGCATTACACTAAATAGTTTAGGATTACAATATTTTTGAGGTAGGTTTCATGGACTACAGTTATCATGGATGGGTTCTGTAACTGGTTGAATACAGAGGGAGGACTTGTGTGTATTTGTTAGGATATTAAAGACTCTTAGGTTGATATCTTGCTGGATTAGACTCATGGGTTTTTGAATAGCTACAGATATAACCACCTACAAGTGACAAAGCCACACTTATTCAAGGATATAAACAAATGGTTGGCATTTAAACCAGGTAGAGAAGAGGGGTTATCATAACACTGGAACTAAATTTCTGTAATTATAGAGGTACCTGTGTGTTCAAAAGTTAGGAAATACTTGATGGTAGGCAACTTCTTCATTAGGCTAGGGGCATTGCGAGATCCACATTAATATAGGAACAACCCCACACCACCAGGCTGGTAGGTGTGGGAGACTGACTTTGCCAAGTAAAGCACCCTAGGGTAAAAAACAAACTTGGCAAAGTAAAACAGCCCTGGGGACAGAGGATTAAACCATTCCTGGTGAATCAGGTAGCACTGTTGCTCATTTCAAACCTCAAAAATGACACCAGTTACTGAGCTAGTTATTTTAGTTGTTTATTTATTTATTTTTGAAGGGTGGGGTGATAGTGCTTATGGTGATGGAAGCAGGATTCTGTTTAGGACTAGCTGCTTGTCAGCCTCAGAGACACACATAGGCAGCTCAGCAATGTGTCTTTTCACATAGATTGAGCTGGAGTGTCAAAGGTCATTCAATCTCGCATAATTACCAGGTCATAATTATACCTCATGTGACATTTCATAGGTAAATACTAGGATAACTTCCTTTGCAGATCATTTAAGCTTAGCCAATCTCCCTCTAAGGTAAGAGTCAGACTCTGTATCTTGTGTTTGTGAGGTAAATACTTTAACCATTATGCCAACTCCAGAATGAGACTAAGAACTGTGGTAACATCACACATTCTGGCACCTGAGAAACTTCTGATTATCATTCTATCTTTGTTCAGCCTGGACAATGGTGTGTCAGTGTGTCTGACTGCTGAGTTACCTATAACTACGACATTTTCCTGTGTGTGTCAGTATGCTCTGAGTGCCTCAGGAGCTTTGCATACCTCTTCTGTGTCCCATGTCCGTGATCGCAACAGTAGTATGTTAGATGGACGAGGTGTGATTTTGATGTTAAGATCCAGACACATTAATACATCATCTATCAGGCTCAGAGGCCTTCGGAGGTATCTTTAGTACCTCAGCATAGGAAAGATTGGCCTTAGAGCTGTTGAGTGTACCCATAGGAGTGTTGTTACGGGTGTGTATAAAGTACTGACAACTCGGGTACATGAGGAACAGGACACGTATGCCTCCACTTTCAATAGTTACCTTCATCTCTCATAGGTGGATTGAGTGTCTGGTAATAATAAAGGGCTGTCTGTAAGAATGAGGCAGTTTGTATACTTTCTCAAAGTGCCTAATGCAAGTAGGGCTACTATGATGTGGTTTAACAGTATATGCTTGGGCCTTACTATGTAGTAGAAATGCCTCACCTTGTTAGTGCTGCCTCTCTTTCAAGGTGTTAATCAATTCTCCATCCTCCTTCTCTGTCTTGCATAAGTACTTACATTCATGACTTAGATGTATTTTAACGGTTTTATATTTCTCTGTCTTTGCTGTTCTTCTACTCTTGAGTGATTTTATTAGACTGTCTTTGTTTGGTATTAAACTCATTTGCCCCAATTTATTTTTGTTTACACTTGCTGTTTCCTCTGAAATTTTCTGGTAATTTGCCCATCATTGTTTAGCTGCAGGAATAGTATGTGTGTGTTTTGTGTGTGTGTGTGTGTGTGTGTGTGTGTTCGTGCTCACAAGCGCGTGCATGTGTGCCTGTGTGTGTACAGTTCCACTTCCTCTTCACAGTAACCAAGACATTTATTTTTCTCTGCCTGTTCATAGGTTCATACTAGGCTATCTGCCCTAGGGCATTTATAAGGCTAGCCAGAAGGTGTTTGGCTTTTGCCACCCATTTTAAATTAATTTTGCTATGCCCTTTTTTGAGGTTAGTATACTGTGCCTCTGTCTAACAGTGACACAGAAGTGATACCCGGGTTAAACCTACGATCTCCCATCCACTCATCAAGATTCCTCTTGAAGAGAGTCAATGAGGGACTCTGCCTAACCTGGACTGGGATTTTATTCCAGAGTGAAGGGAGCCTCTGGGTTATGAATCTGTCCCTCCAGCATGTCCTATTTATTTCAGTGCTGAGGTTCAAGTCTCTCAAGCGCGTAGCTCGATGAGATTTAGATTTTCTGAGGTGCAGCATGTCCATTAATTCCAGGTTGGACATGGCTTTATACGTCAGGCACAGATCGCCCCTGAACAGGTGGTATGCCACTGAGTAGAGCTGGAGTTTCTTTAACCGGGCAGCATATGGCATCTGTTTGAGCCCTTTGATCCTCTTGGTGAGGTACTTTTGGGGTCTTTCCAGTTGCTGCAGGTGTCTGGTAAGGTACATCCCAAAAGGGGCATTGTACTCAATTATGGGCCTGATGAGGGATGAGTAAAGAGGCACGATGACCTCCCCTGATCTAGATGTGAATCCCTTCATGATTAGGTGGGCTATATAAAATGTTTTTCTAACCACTTTGGCCACGTGGTTGTCAAATGAGAGACTGCTATCAACTTGGGTCCCCAGGTCCCTAATTACTTCTTCTGTACTTAATGGATTACCACTTATGTGGTAATTTGTGGGCACTTTGTTTTTGCCAAAGGGGATGACTATACACTTTTTGGCGTTTAGCTTGAGGCCATGGCTCTGGCACCAGTTGTCTGTTTCTATGAGGCCCTTTTGGAGGATGCTTGTGTCGGCTGGAGAGTCGATTATGGCGCCCAGTTTGCAGTCATCTGTGAACTTGGTCAGCCACAGTCCTTCCATGTTGGCCTGTACCTCTGAGAAATATATACCGAACAAGAGAGGTCCCAGGACTGAGCCTTTTGGGATGCCACTTGTAACTGGTTTGGAGTCTGACATGGCTCCAGCAATTCTAACCATGTGGGTTCTGTCCTTGAGCCAGTTTGCAACCCATCTAGTGACATAGGGGTTTATATTTAAGCTGGTGAGCTTATCTATAATGCCCGAGTGGGGTATTGTATCGAAGGCTTTTGCGAGGTCCAGGTAGGCTGTGTGGACCACCTTCCCCTCATCAATGGCCTTGGTGACTGTTTCAAAGAAATCAACCAGGTTTGAGAGGCAGGATCTGCCCTTAACAAAGCCGAACTGGGTAGGATCCAGTGTCTGTAGGTCCCCACTATCTTTATTTATGAGGTCCATGATGATCCTTTCCATAGCTTTGCAGACCAAGCTAGTCAGGCTTATGGGGCGATAGTTTCCAGGATCCGTTGAGGCACCACCTTTGTGGAGAGGGACCACTGTTGCTGTACGCCACTCTTTGGGTACATATCCTGAAGTAAGGCTTAGATTGAACAGTAGTTTTATGTTTGGGTTTAGCTCTTCTTGGAGTTCATGTAGGACGCAGCCCGGGACACTGTCTGGTCCCATTGATGCTGTGTTTTTTTGCTTTGGAGAGGGCGGCTCTTACCTGAACATCTGAGATGTCAGGGAGGCAGCACTCTGCTGGGATAGATATTTGCCCTTTTGGTGGGGAGTGGGGGGAGAAGTTTGCGCTGAACTTGTCAGCTGGGATGTTGGCAATGTCTGTGGGTTTGGTGTATTTTTTGTCATTTTGGACTAATTCTGAGCATATCTAGGAATTCCCACCCTGGTTCCTAACATAACTAAAGAAAGCCTTGTGATTATCCTTAGTGTCCTGTGCAATTTTTCTCTCGAAGCTGGCCTTAGACGATTTTATGAGTGCCCGTAGATTTTTGCTAATACTGATCAGAGATGCCTTCCCTTTTTGGGATTTTGCTCTATCATTTAGTAGCTTCCTCCTTCTATTGTATAGTTTGTTTATGGCTGGGGTCCACCAGACAGGACATCTGCGTTTGGAGTATTGGGTCTTGGTTTTATTTGGGATTGCATGATCCATGCATTCCTGAAGGTGTTCATAGAATGCATTTATAAAGGATTCTGCGGTCTGGGCCGTATTTTCCACAGGCCCGGGGGCTTTGAAGGATTCCACCTCGGTTTTGAGGAGTGTGAAATTTGCTTTAGAGAAGTTTTTCACTGTGGTCTTCTGGGCAGGAGGTGGGGTCGGGATGTGAATATCCAGTGAGATTAGTTTATGGTCTGATCTTACCAGTGAGGGATACACTTCTGGTCTGGAGCATAGAGTCCCCATGTTGGTGATGATTAGGACCAGTATGTTTTCCCCTCTTGTGGGAGTGGTAACAAGTTGTTCCATAGCATTTGAATTTATAAATTCTAGAAGCCTTTGGGCTAGGGTGTTGGAGCTAGAGTAATGCTCCCAGTCTATGTTTGGGTAGTTGAAGTCGCCCAATATAATGGTGTTTGGAGAGACCTTCATATTTTTCAGTGTTCTCAGGAAGGCCGACTGGGGTTCCTGGGTTTGGGAGGTGGTCTGTAGCAGGCTATAAACTGGAAGGCAGTTTTACCCACTGTTAGTTGCACATGGATAGTCTCTGATGCTTCGTGCTGTGCCACCAACCTGGAGGTGTGGGTAACTTTGACGACTACTGACGAAGATGTGTCCTTCTTCTCTCACTACAAATGCTTAATTTCCTGCTCCCATCTCTGATTACCCCCACTGCTCCACCTCTGCCTATTAATTTGATATTCAGCCTCTTATTCAATGGATCAGATGGGTCATACCCATCCGCAGCATTCTTCTACCTGTTGTTTTTCCTTTCCTGTTGTTTATTTCCGGGCACTGTTGTTCTGTAACTGATAAGCTATCTTGTCTCTCTCATCTCCTGCTGTCTTCTCTCTAGCATTTTCCTTCTGGTCAGACACACTGCTGACTTTCTGTAGGCTGCATTAAGGCCTGCTTCTGTACTAAATAAGAAAATGACCAGCATGCAGCTTTCTGATAAATGAAAATAAGTGATGTGGAAATATATATATATATATATATATATATATATATATATATATATATATATATATATATATACACATATGTTTTTTTTTTGGGGGGGGTTTGTTTGTTTGTTTTTTGTACAGGGACTTTGAACCCCTTCACCCCTGAGATGGTGTCAGTGCCTCCTCTTATCCCAAAATGTACTGCCTCCAAGGATGTGCTAACTTGGAGGAAAGGGAAATATACCTCACATGTAGTATGTTTATCCTCCAGTTGAGCAGCAGCAGACCACAATAGCAGGCATGCAGCCTCCCCAGCAAAAGACAAATGTGTAAGATTGCCCCATGATGGTAAAAAAGTGGTGTGATAGTGTAGGTAAAGAATGTGACTGTAAGACAGACAGCAGCAACTTTTCAAAACACTCCCATGTTTTCTGATTCCCCTGTTAGCATCTAGAGTATTTGTTCCAGAATTTTCCTTTCTCTTCTGTGGATGCTATATGCTCTCTGTGTTCCATTAATTGTCATATTCCAAATTCAGAAGAACACTACTTTTGGGATGATGTTTTTTCGTGATTCTTGGTCCTTTTCGCAGAATTGTCAAGGATGCCTGAGGTAGGTGTCTGCCTGCTGATGTTTGCCCCCTACTTCCCTGAAGCAAAGCGTTTAACCATTTAACTAACATATGCAAGTGTAACTAGTACAGAAGAATAGGATAACTGTTTTTGTACACTACTCAATATGCATCATCTTACCATGTTAAATATGTAACTCAGTTTCTTCTTGTTTTGATTCTTTTTTTTTCTTCTAGGTATTTCTAGTATTTATTGATTTATTTCCCAAAATAATTGTCTTAATGCTCATAAGGGCTAGGTCATATTTGATAAGGGTCTTTTGACCAGCCAGCCTAGTCAGTAAACAAATCATTAAGTACAAATAAGATAAAATAAAATAATATATTCTATCTAATAAAAATTAAGAGATGTTTTCAATGTGCACTATCTTTATGTACTTCAATGTTTCTGGCACTTTCCTTTCTGAAAACATTACTGAAAATGATTATTTCCTAGTTCAGAATGCCTGATCAACAAACGTAACTAAATTAACAAATACATATGTACATAGATTAATATACACATACATAATTTCAGTCCAAGTTGACCATACATTTTAGTAAAATAGTGGTAAATGACAGATTAAAAAAATGATTTAAAGGCAACTGCAAAGCAAGTAGCTATGGACACACACACACACACACACACACACACACACACACACACACACACACACACACACACACACACACACACACACACACACACACACACACACACACACACACACACACAAATGCAGATGCACTTTCACCTTATATCATATACTTAAGCACTAAAGAAATGAGCCTGATTAGATATCTCTATCTATCCATCTAGCTATCTCTCTATCTATCCATCTATCTATCTATCTATCTATCTATCTATCTATCTATCTATCTATCTATCTATCTATCTTTCTGTCTATCTCTATCTATCTATCTATCTATCTATCTATCTATCTATCTATCTATCTATCTATCTATCTATCTATCTATAGCATTCTGTGTGGATGTGTGTGTCATACACAAACATATATAGAGGCACACACACATGCATACACACACATATAGATACATGTATATATATATATATATATATATATATATATATATATATACATACATACATACATACACATACATATATAGACACACACACACACACACACACACACACACACACACACACACACACACACACACACACACACACACAAATATGCATACAGATTTACATATATGAAAAAATATTCAATCATCTGCTTGCAAATATTTGGTACTTACTAGTGTCTGCCTGCGTCTGACAGATAGTGTAAACCTGGCTTCCACTCGTCGTCTTATACTAATAAATCAGCCTTACTCAGTGTCGCTCCTTTTCACCATAAAATCTGCAGTAGTCCTCCTGCTTGTACAGACACACAGTGGTGACACTAACCATCTCTCATATTGGTCAGCCACCGCCAATGTTGATCCTTTTCATAATGGCATCTACAGTAGTTCATACTTCTGCAGAGATGTAGTGACGACAACAACATTTAATTGCATTTCCATATCCTTCATATTCAGATATTATACCCATGCACTAGGTTGGTGTGATTACAGATTAGCTTCCTTTCTAATTATATATTAGCATTTATCAATTAAGATATAACTGCATTTGAAACAGGTGTTAATGGAAACTTTTTCTGATTGTAGTGTTTCTATTCTCTGTTAAATCTTGCCCTTGGAAACATATGATGATGTGCATACAAGTGTGTGTGTGTGTGTGTGTGTGTGTGTGTGTGTGTGTGTGTGTGTGTGTGTGTGTGTGTGTGTGTGTGTTTGTGTGTGTATGGTTGTGGCTGTGTATAAACACACATACACACAAACTCAGTGACTGTCTGGCCTCACTGCATTCTTCCCTTCAATCAGCAAAAACTCCCTCTGTGGTCACTTGCTCAGCAGTTCTCTTTAAATAATTTTTTAATCTGACAGTTATCACTGTTTTAGCAAAATGATCAGCTTGGTTGGATTGAAATTATATATGCATGTATATGTACACATGTATTTTAGAGTTATTTATTATATCATATGGTTTATGATGGCTCAGTTTAGCAGAGCTTCTCCAAGTTAAGCGACTTAGCCTGAGACCTAGAGAGAAACTAAACTTGATCAGAGGTATCCACTGATAACTACATAAAATTAGTATATTTACAGCTTGTACTGCACTTTTTTAACTGTTTTCTGCTCAATTGCTGATTCATTTCATTATTGTTGTTGCTACTTGAACTTTTGTTCCGCACTTTGAAATACCTGGTTCTGCTGTATCTCATAGTATAGCCTAGATTGGTATCTGCTAAATCTAGACTGTCTGGCCTGTATTGAGCACTAAACCAGCCATCCTACATTAAGAAGGCCCTATTGCACCCTTGTAACAGAAGCATGTAGCCCAGGACCCATCTGAGATGGGGTTTGTTGGAAAATGGCTCTCCCATTGGCTAGTTTTATTAAAATCTGTTTAATTCCTTTTGGATTTAAGCACCACATTTGCCCGTAGCCATGCACCATGCAATGAGTTCTAGCACTGCCGTGTATAGATGCAAACACTTAGAAAGACAATTTTTCCCTTGTTAATGGCTAAGGAGCTCTTCTAAGCTTCCCTGCTTCTCAGTGCTTAACACAGTTGTGCACTGCTGCCCTGACAGCAACTCAGCTGCACATTTTGAGGTGTTGATGCAGGTTTTTACTCCCAAACCTCCCCCATAGTATAGCTGATTCTACTAGCTCTACAGGAAAACCTGGTACAGACCCTCCTACATATTAAAGAATACACTTGACATAAGGAATGGACAGATTTTCACCAGTTCTCCAACCTGCCTGATTGACATGGGCATCCTGAGGCAATGTATCAATTGCCTCATGTTTACTTACAACCTATTACTCCTAAAACATAGAAATACAATATGTGAGAGATGTATCTATACTACGGGCCTGGAATCAGTGGTCTCTCTCTCTCTCTCTCATGTAACAGCAAACTAGATATCAAACAGATCTTCAGCACACACACAGTTCACCTCTACCACAAACCAAGTGCACAACACATAAACCCACATACATGGAGGGACTCACTAGTAGTCTGCTAAACAACAGAGACTTTGTAAGTGCAAACCTTCTGCACACAATAGTCACAACAGAATCCACTACACACAAAAACAAATGTATCAGTGTCTCACCCAAAAAGCTCCTAAGGCAAAACTCTTCAAAACCAAATGTCTTGGTCATAAGATACTCTATAGTGAGACACACAGATGTATCCCTCACCAGGCTGGATAAGTAGAAGGTCACTGACAGCTGCCTGTTAGGTGTCAGAATCCATCAGATTATGAACACATTCAAGTCACTGAACACCAAGCACCATTTTTGACTCTGTCATAGTTCTTGTTGGAGTGAATGACTTGAGATGTACCTCGCTGGACTATATGAAGAGAGACATGACTGAGCTTTCAGATTTTGTTACCCAGGCAGGTATGTCCCTAACCCTAAATAGCATTCTACCTTCACACAGGATGATACCTCAATACAAACAAAAAATGATCAACATCAACAATTGGCTTAACTTTTGGTGTCAGTCCCTGGGAATCCCGTATTTATCTGCCTGGGATGATATGGTTGACAGGCTGCACTGCTTTGCCAGAGGTGGTCTTCACCTGTCACCTCTTGGCTATTCGTTACTGGCTAAGGTGCTTGCCTGCCCCATAATGCCTTCTTTAGGCAATGTCAAAACAGCAAAATTCCCAATGTAAAAAGATCCTCTAGTGACAAACTCAAGGTTATGCTGCTTAATGCTAGGAGTCTAAATCAGAAACTGCATTCACTGCAAAATAAATCTGAATGAAAAAAATGAGGTGTATATGCCTTCATGAAAGACAATCATTCAAACTTGTCCCAGTCCAAATACACACTGTATCAAAAATACTACTTACTCTTCCTTACGGCCTTACTAAATTTAATAATAATAACAACCTATGTCACCTCTTTTCACTTTAACCTTACCAAACACCCTCCATTCCACTCCACCTCGAATATCCATCCCTCAACTTCAAACCGATTAATTTCTATATAGGTAGCTCCTTATTTAATTTTACAACTTCTACAAAAGCTAAATTACCAAAACCTCACTATTCAAATTTAAGCACTATATCCTTAGAATATGACAAAAACTTTTACAAATACCTAAAACACATAATCCTAACTGTATCTAGGCTAACCCCATGTGGTGACATACATCCAAACCCTGGCCCAACCAACCATCCCCCAGCCTCAGCATACCACCCTAGTCTGCAAACAAACAACAATCTGCCATCAATTATTCCCAGGACTGACAAAACTGATATATTAATACTGAACATGAACATCAGAAGTATAAACAACAAACTTCATGACCTCCATGCCAACTTAGCTCTCTACTCACCAGACATTGCTCTTCTCACAGAAACCTTGTTGAAACCCAACACCAAAAGTAACAAAATACTACCCTCAGGCTACAGTATTATATGCTCTGATAGAATAAAGAAAAAGGGTGGGTGGTGTAAAACTACCCTATAAGAAACACCTATCCATAGAAACATTATCTGAAAAAATCTTTTGAAGTTGAGAATTCTGAAATACTATATGCCAAACTAAAAGTCAGCTTGAATAAAAATATATATATCATAGGTCTTTACATGCCACCAGGTGATAATATTTCAGTACTGGAAAACTTACTACACTGGTGTTGCAATAACCTACCTCAAGAAACAATTATAATGGGTGACCTTAATATAGACTGGTCAGAATGCAATACCCCACAACCCAAAAATCATATTAACCTACATGTTTTTTCTCAACTCATCCAATTACCCACTAGAGTTAATAAAAACACAGACAGAAAGTCCACCCTAGACTGGATGCTAACAAACAGACCAGCCCTTTACCCCCTATCAGGTTGCTTACCTGACAGCCTCAGTGATCATTTTCCCACTTATCTAGTTAGAAAGAAAATATTACAAATCAAGCAACCTATTCTCCTACAAATAAGAAATAAAAAGCAATTAAACCTCTACAAACTCTCAGAAATCCTCAAACACTGCAACTGGATACTTCTAACAATCCTTCCCCTGCAAGACGCAGCAACTTACTTCAATACTACGTTCCTAACCATTCTACATTCACAGGTACCTATTAGAAATATACGTGTCAAAGCTAACTACGCCCTTTGGCTAAGGAAAGGTAGACTAAATCTTCTCAGGCTTAGAGGTAAAGCATGGGCTTCCTGGAAAACAAATAGATCCCAACTATCATTCCTATCATATCAGGAATTTAGGAATAAAGCTAAAAAACAGATAAAAACAGATACAATTAACTATTACACTGAAATACAATCCAAGCATTACAAAAACCCAGAAAAATGTTGGGTTGCAATAAACAATATCCTTAATTCAGGGAAAACAGTACCCACCCATCACCAACAATACAGAAAATATACCCAGTCAGTTTAGCAAATATTTTACAGAAACCATCCTTGAACTAGCTAAAAATCAAACATCATCAACAAATAAACCCTCCATCCCTACTTCTAATGTAACATCCACCTTCTCACTGCAACCAGTTCCAAGTGATACCATCAAAAAACTCTTGAAAAAGTTAAAGCCCACTACACTTGCTGCCGACAGTCTACACACAGAATACTTAAAGCTGACAGCAGATGTCAGAGCATGCCCTGTATCTATACTAATCAACTGATCAATAGCTGAACACCAGGTCCCTTCCACCTGGAAAACTGCTTATATCATTCTCCTTCATAAAGGTGGCCCATCAACTGTGCTATATAACTACAGACCAATTGCAATATTATCACCACTCTCAAAAATTCTAGAAAGAGTTATTCATAAACAGGTAACTAACTACCTACTAAATAACAAACTTCTAACCAATATCCAACATGGTTTTAGACCATTCCATAGCACAACTACTGCTCTATTGTCTTTTACTAATATCATTAATCTCCACAGGAGTAATAATCACTTTGCATCATCCATCTTCTTAGACCTATCAAAAGCTTTTGATAAGGTCTCCCATACCCACCTTCTCAGCATCCTCTCAGACCTCCATTTTTGTAATTCCACCCTTGCATGGTTCAAACATTACCTCACAGGGCATCAACAAACTGTCTCATGGCAACAGACCCTTTCACCCTTATTATCAGTTGAACTTGGAGTCCCCCAGGGCTCCATATTAGGCCCAATCTTGTTCTCTATATTTACTAATAATCCCCACCTTGCAACCACTTAAGCATCACTCATCCAATATGCAGACTATTCGACTGTGATATGTTCTGCACCCTCCTTACTAGAACTGAAAACACTTACCCAGAAATGCCTTTCAGGAAATAGAGACCTGGCTAACAAATGCTAATTTAATCTTAACCCCCCCCAAAAAAAAACAAACTATTAATATTTTCTCCTAACAAACCTCCACCCTCCCCTAACACTTTCCACATTACCTCCAATAACAAAACCCGTATAACCCCCTCTCAGCACACAAAGCTATTGGGAATTGAAATTTACCATAAACTCAGATTTGATATTCACATATCTCAGACAGTTAAAAAGGTACACAAAAAACTTGGTATCTTACATAGGAACAAACAGTTTTTCACAAATAATACCAGAATAGCCATTGCCCAAACTTACTACTATCTATCTTACTATATGCAGCACCCATTCTTACTAACCTCAAGAAATCTGAATTGCAAAAACTTGAAAGCTGCTACAATAAAATATAAAGATTTGCCAGTAATTCTTCAGCTAGAACTCATCACTGCCTTGCACTCAAGCAATTCAATTGGTTAGAATTTCCACAACTCCTACACTATATACAACTTTCAATGGCCCACAAGATTCTCTCAGAGCCCAATAAAATACCCGCCCTACAAACTCTACTAAACCCTATGCTACTACAAGACCCCTCCGATCCTCCAAAAGAAACCACGTACAAACTCATATAACCAAAAATCAAGCAGCAGAGTCCCTGTACTCAAACTATATAGGTAAACTCTGGAACACCCTACCATCTAATCTTACCTCCACATATCTCTAACAATATTTAAACCATCCCTAAAAACTATCTAATTAACAAATGGATCCGCCCATGCACATCTCCTGGCTAACTAACTCTCCATCTCCACATGCTCCTCTCCAATTCCTCTACTACCTTACTTCTTATCACAATTCTCAAGCTTGCACTATCCTAAGCATTAAAAGAAAGTAAAACACTACAATGTGATTATTTTTCATTGTTAGGACCTTAGTCTTTATGGAACTGTATAAAGTATATATATGTAACAGAGCAGAATTTTTTCTGTTAAGCATCTCTAAAACTCATTATAAGCATTGTGTCATAGTTGTATAGATCTCTGTTTTTTGTCTGTAATGTAATGTTGTATCTGTAGCTTTTCTCCCTGGGCCTCCGCTAAAAAAGGATGTGTCCAGTTGAACTTTTCCAGTAAGCAAATGTAAAATAAAAATAAATAAATATATAAACAAATAAATAAACAAATAAATAAATAAATATACCTCAAGACTAGGTAAGCAGTGCAACTCCCTAGAGTTACCTCAAGTCCAACTAACTGTAGGAAAGACCACCCTCCACGACACTGTTAGGTACAGGTCCACCAACATGAACCATGAAATGGATGGCACAGTGGTGTATTGTCACCTCATGGCAAGAGGTTATCTGGGTCAATTCTCAGCTGGGGTGCCTTCTGTGTGGAGTCTGTATGTCCCCCTGCTTTCACGTGGGTTTTCTCTGGGTGCTCCAGTTTCCTCCCACATTACAAAGACATGCGTCTGGAGCATTTCTCCCTGGACCTCCTCTGAAAATTGTCTCATGTTAAGTTGGATTTTCCCAGTAAACAAATGTTAAATAAATAAATAAAACATGAAAACCACACAGTGCCTTCCTGGACCTACTTGAGTTACTCATAATAGAGTCAAGCATGCTAGGCATAAGAGACTTTAACTATCCTTCTATTGATTGGGATACATATATGAGCTCAAACATGCTCGTCCTTAGATTCCTGCACATTGTAAACACAAATGCTCTGGAACAGTTGGTCCACACCCCTCACAAGAGGATGGAATGTCCTTGACCTAGTACTCACCAACACGACAGATTGCTGTACCATTCCATGTGTGAGACCCACACTTGTAAGGTCTGACCATCAATCAGTCAGGAGCCAAAAGTTTGAAAAGTTTCTCCAAAGCAAACTATAGCCTCCTAAGCTATGGCATGCATAGTTTTAAACCTCCTGCCATCAATGACAGTAAAAACTTCTGTATAGAGGTGTACACATATGCTCTGTATAAACAGCTTTATAAGTGTATAGATTTAGCCATACCAGATCAAAACTTGCTCATGCAAAAACAAGGTACCCCGGTGGACATCTAGCATAAATAGGTTATACAACATGAGAAAGAAACTAATGTCCAGGGATTACAGAGAACAGTATTAGCAGAAGAGCATCTTCCATAGCTTGAACAAACAAATGAGACATTGTGTAAAGCCCTCTAAACTTAATTACGAAACAAAATTGCCATCCATAGCTAGGGATGGTCACAAGGCATTCTTCAGATATGTCTGTAATGTAAAAGGGAAGGCCCAGCTTTGCACTGAATTCATACTGGATGGTAACATTCATACAGAACCAGAGTACATTGCCAACCTGTTAGCAGTCAGGTCTGGCAAACATTTCACACCCCTGTCTCTAGAAATCATATCCCAAAGCATACCTGTTACCAGTTCTCTACCTATTATCTCCAAAGAATAGGTCATACCTGCACTCTGCAAGGTCAAAAACACAGCCTCAATGGGACCACTTAACATCCCAGGCTGCTTACTATATGGTGTAAAGCAAGAGTTACAGGAACCACTGGGTACTGTCTTCAACTACAATCTAAGTACTGGCCTTGTCTCAGCAAAGTGGAAAACAGCAACCATACTCCACTTCCACAGAGGATGTCCATCAATGGACCCAGAGAACTATAGACCCATAAGCCTTATCAGCCTTGTCTGTAAGGCCATGGAGAGAATCATCTTAGACCTTATTGACAAGAACATTTGTTACCTTCAAGCTCTTGACCTGACCAAGTTTGGCTTCATTAAGGGCAGAGCATGCCTGTTAAACCTAGTGGAAATTTTCAAGAGTGTCACCAAAGCCCTGGAGGAAGGCAAGTCAGTACATACTGCCTATCTTGACTTGGCCAAGGGCTTTGACACAACCCCCCACTCAGGCATCCATGAGAAAATCACCCAGCTGAGGATTAACATGCATAATTAGATGGATAGCCAACTGGTTCACCAACAGAATGTATGCAGTCATTCTTGGAGAACCCACCTATAAGAGCAGACCTGTTACCAGTGGTATTCCACAAGGGTCTGTGCTGGCCCTCCTCCTTTTTGGAATGCAATTCTCAGAAATTCAGATGATAACAGATGGCCTGTTGCTCTCCAGGTTTGCTGACAACTGCAAATTGTGTGCAATCATTGAATCACCAAATGATGTCAATATACTACTAAATGGGCTTACATACATAAATGATTGTTGTCAAAGTCACAGACTTAAACTTAACCCAAAAAACATGCACTATTATACCTTTTGGCAAAAGAGAGGTACCCTGCAAATTAAACTATTAATAATACCCTCAAAGTTCCAAGACAATGACATGTTTGCGAATGCAGGTTGATAGCAATATCAACTTTAACTATTATGTGTCCACAGTGGTAAGGAAGGCCTTTTATGTTGCACAACTCATAATTAAGGTCGGGTTTATATCACATGCTCGAAACATGAAAACATGGAACACAATAACATCTAACCTGAAACCCTGAAAGCGTAAAACTCTGAAAGCTGATAACAGTGATTTTTTTCCCAGGGAAAACAATCGTTGTTCCTGCACAAAACATGAAACACACAAACACTACAAACCATTTTTAACGAGGGGGGTTCACCCCCCACCCCCTACTTAAATATACCAACTCCGAGACTGCACCACAGTGGAGGAAATAGTGAAGCCGTGGAAACAGACCACCAAATTCTTTCCTTGAGAAAGACTTCGATGTTCCACGGCTTCACTGTTGTCAGACTTCGAGGTTTTGGGTTCGATATTATAACATTCAAAGTTTTGCAGTTTTGATGTTATGATATAGACCCAGTAAGGCCATAGCATCCAAGACTAAGAGTGTTATCAATCTACTGTACTCCTACCATATCAGACCAATAATAGATTACAATGCTCCTTTTTGCATGTACCTCACCAGACATCTGAAGCAGCTGGAGAGACCTAAGAGGTTTCTCATGAAGAAAATCCAGGGATGTCAAAATGTGATCTACATGGACAGACTGAAGGCCCAACTCAACATTCTATAGACTGCTGAAAGGTGACTTGTGCATGACCTACAGAGCACTCTCTGCCTTAATGCTAATGTTACAGCTCCACAAATTAAATGGGACAAGACTCACCCACTGCAGAGACCTTAACCTAGCCTGAGACATCAACAGGGCATGCTGGAGAAACAGATACAGTATATCTCCCAGAGATTGTCACTTCTATGGAACAAATTCCCAGTTCACATGGAACTGAGCTCATTAATAACCCTATTTAAGTGTAACTTGGACAATTGGATGGGAAATTGCAAAATTATCCCAGGGGTTTCATCTTGTCACTTTTAGACAGGGGCAACCAGTGCTGATCATGGATTTGCAAATATGGACTACATATCTTGAGCTATAAGGGAACAATGGTACAGTTTCATTTGGCTTGAAAAGGGCCATTAGCCTAGTAAACTCCTATGATCCTAGGACCATTATGGTAGTAGTCGCATATGAATCTAGGAAGTTATGAGCCTATGCAGGCCTGCGAACATCATGTTTCACACATGTCTTGCTGATGTCATGTACTATAAATTCAGCTGCACTGTTGCAAAAGTAAAACTTGTGCCGTGGCACTTGCATTAAGTACCGTGTTCTGTAGTCTGTGTACTTAGATAGGTAGGAGTTCTATTTTCACCTCAGTCAACTGTGTGTATCTGCGTGTGAGTCTGTGTGTGAGTCTGTGTGCTCTTGCTTGCCATTACAGAGAGCCTTTTATCGCAGCATGTGGGACACTGCTAATGTCATCAGCTATATCAGATGTTTGGATATGCAGTCATCCCACTAGGGCATGGTCAGATACTGGCCTGACAGTCAGGCAGACATCACCTCATCCTATACAAGTCAGATTATAGTGACGTGACTTTTAATCTCTCCATATATGTAATGGCATGGTTTGTAGACCCTGTGTTATCTTGCTGAGAAAGCCCTATGGTCTTGCCAACTGTTGCATGTGTCTGTTTTGGTACATGCAAAAAAGAGCATTATACTCTATTACTGTTCTGATGAGGTCTGACTACAGTGCTGTCATACAATCATAAGATCTGAATATTGTGGCATGACTTACAGTGTGCACCATACATTTGTCCTGGAAAATCATTAAAGAAAGAAGTTAGAAAGTAATGATACACATTGCAGTTTCTGATTTCACAACCCTTACAACAGCATTCACTACACAGTTGTAAAATGTTGATGCTATCAGCTATCTAACATTCCAAGGCCAATATAAGTCAAAGCACTTGAGCAACACAAAGGCAGATATACTAAGCACCAAGTTAGCTATGCACCCTGAGCATCAGACACAAGTTTTGTATCCTTGAATCCAAAAGATAGAAAACAGGGATATGGCACAGTTATTATCACTTGCACAGGGTATTTTGTGGGGGGGGGGCAGGAAGCCTAGGATGATACAAAAGGTCATGTGTGTGTGAGTAAGAAGGAGAATAAGGCAGACATTGGGATAAAACAACAAATGGACAGTGAGACAAAATGATTAACTGTTGTGTGTGTATCTGTAGGGGTCCTCCAAGTGAAATTGGTGTGTGAGTGTCTGCATCAACACAGCCAAGCTTTGTGCTAGCTCTACATCTTGGTCTGTTGGATAGGTGTGAGCCATGCATGGTAGAGGTGGCAGTTCATCATTGTTGTCCCTGACCATGAGAACTGGCTCTGCCAGGAGTTGCAGTGGCACCTCCATGCCCAAGGTCAGATGCAGTGCTGCTACCTGAATGTGACTGATGTCTGCTGGATGAGCTCCCTTTGTGGGGATGCTCAGGACCATGACCCCATGGCCTATCACATCTGGCTGTGGACAACACACTCACTGACAGATCTATGGAAGTACTGCCACTATGGGAGCATGATTGGGCATGGCCACATTAGCTGAGAGCAGATGATGTGGCTAACCCACACACACAAGGATGCCGTTCCTCTCCCAGCAGTTCTATCACAGACATTGCTTGTTCCATGACAGACACCCCTTAGTCCATCACAAATAACTCTTGTTCCAATGTGTCATTCATCCGATCCACTGAATTGGAAACCCAGAGGCAGTCATGCATGTCAGACTGTGCCACATCCACAACCCTGAGCATTTGCCTGGAGCACCTATGAGAACATTCCTCTGCCTCCATGATGCCCTGAAACATACTGCACCAGGTGAAGGAGGAACAGCACACCCACTCTGAGTACCTCTATCAATCCTGCTGTGTGGCACCTCACACAGACTTTGGCTATTGCCAGATTCAACAGGCACTGAAGCCACAGTAGCCACACATCCCTGATCAATGTCCTCACTCTCCATCTGTCCAATATCTGTGGGCTCAGTCAACTGGGTAGGCATAGGCCTACTGGCTGTGTCCAATGAAAATGCAGAGGATGGCTTTATATCAATCTGTGTGTCAGATTTAACCTCTGTACTCCCCGACTATGCCTCAGGTTGGCTACCATCAGAGCCTGTTGATACACTGATTTTAGGTGCCACAGGACCCACACTCCCACTGTCATGATCATCTGTGATAAAAAGCAAGAAACACAGGAATACATTAATACCTGCAATACTATATACAATATATGCTCACAGACTAACAGTGCTGCCATTATAACAGACAGTACAGCACTACGCACAAGCCTGAGATCAAAATTACACACTACAGTATTCTTTAAATTGTTCAGCAGTACTGACATAAAATATAGGGCTTGCCATCTGCAGAAGATATACTGCACTGTACTCCAGACGGTCCTGGAGGAACTTAATCAAGAGGTAAGGGCAACATCATCACAATTAACAGTAACAGAGAGGGTAATACATTTACCTCTTTATATGTGTATTAAGTCTAATGTCAACAAGAACGTGGTTGACAACTCCAGACTAAGGCTATAACTGTAACAATCTTCAGTTCCCTCCAAAAAAAACACATGACGCAGAATTAACTTATTCATTTCAATTGCTTTACCATACAACAGTATTACACTGTTCAGATAATGAAGCCTACTTGGAAGCTCCTCCTGGGACATGCATGCTGTCTCAGAAGGTGTTGCATCAACATCCAGTACAAGCTGTTCTGCACTCTCCTGGGAGCTGTCTGCATCTCTAATATTGGCCAGGAAATGTTCATTGGGGATTAGTGGTGGTTCCATAGCAGGTCCTCCCCTGATAGCCATTTGGTCATGGCCCACTGCAGCTGCTCACCTGTGTGCAGTAGTGATCATGCCAGTGGCCCTGTGGTGCATCTGTTCAAATGGTCTGCCATAGCTGCCCGTGGTATTCACATTTTGGACAATTTGCTGCCATTTTTACATCCAACATGCCATATAACCCTGGCCCCTTTCCAGGAGAAAAGTAGCATGTGAAAAACTAACAGCAAAGAAAGTGACAAGAGCAGCCTATCCTTGTTTTTGCCATAACAGTAACTCACCTCTGCCCCCCAAAAGAACAGTCCATTCTTGTTTGTGCCATAATAGTAACTCATTGTTAGCCCCAGGGGCCTAAAACCTTCCTCCTACTCACCTACATATATTAACATTAATGCCAGACAACTCAAACAACCAGTGGTGGGAGGGTGGCATAATAGTGGTGGGAGGGTGGCATAATGGTAAAGGTGTTCACCTTACAGACACAAGGTGCAGGGTTTTATTCTCACATGGGGTAACTGGCTAGGCTTAAAATGGCCCACAAAGGCAGTTAGCCTAGTATGAACCTATATAACCTATTTACCTCCCCATGTATTGGCTGTGTACTGCTTGCAACAGACAGAGTTAGCCCTGAAGTAACACTGTGGCAACTGCTGTATTTACGAAATAAGCTCTGAACTTGGAGTATATTGTTTAATAATATTATGGTATATCCTTGTATTTCATCACTTGGCATGGTAAGCAAGTAAAGGGTGGGAGATTTATACAGACATTATCTTAGTGTGTGCCAACAGAGATTTAATTGACTTATATTTATGCATTAGTAAGTATTAGGCCTCAGGCATCAAAGATTCATAGAATCATACCTCTCAAAAGTACTGATGATCGCTGCATGCCCTCAGCTTAGCACCGTATGTTTGTACTGGCTAATCATTAAAGAGAGAAGTTTGAAAGTAATGATACATATTGCAGTTTCTGACTTCATAACCCTCACAAGGTCAAACAGGCACGATGCAAAATAAGGACAGTAACAAGAGTAACATATCCTTGTTTGTACCATAGCAGTAACCTACCTTTGCTCTCCTCCAAAAGAATAGTCCATTCTTGTTTATGCCATAACAGTAACTCACCTTTGCTTGTCCCAGATAATAGTCTATGTTTGTTTGTGCCATAACAGTAATTCAGTTTTCTTCCCCTCAAAAGAACAGTGTACCTTTGTATGTGCCATAACAGTAACTCACCTTTGCTCCCCCCAAAAGAGCATTCTATGCTTGTTTGTACCATCTAACCTGTCCTTCAGTTGTTGGCAACTGCATATCATATTATTTCCAGTTAATATCCTCCCACATTTTAAGGCCAATGATGGTGAATGGCATACACACTGCATATGTCAGAGTACTGGTCAGATAACTGATGAATAACCAAGTGGCACAGAAAGGTAAGACAGAGCTGTATACTTGAAAGCAATAATCATAACAGGTTGTGTGATCACTACGTGCACTACATCCAAATATAATAAATTTAATAAATGTACAAATAACAGTTTATGGTTTGGTATCAGTGTATGTTCTGTTGCAGTCGGTTGTGTGAAGAGTGAGTTCAGTTCTCTGCTGCAAAGCTGTTTGTATGACAAAAAGGGATAAGGCACCCATCCTGTTTTCTGAAGGTGCATTGGAGTGATAGTTGAAATCCAGACCTATGTAGAAATATCTCATGTGCACTAACATTTTCTATCTGTATGTCATAGATTGCTTTTCTTCATTTCAAGTATTTCTCTCTTTTTTCTGGATAAGTAGACCACCCAGAAAATAGACAGCCAAAAATAGAAACCAGGTACATTCAATCATTGCTATTGCCTGCGGCAGCAGGTATAAGTGTAGGGTTGGAATACAGATAGTCTTGGGTTCCAGTACAGTGTGTGCAACCTTTGTTTTACTGTTGTTACATTGCAGTTTATAGCAATGAACTGATACATGAACAGCTGCTACCTTAACTCGCTTGTGGCAACAGATGATAATGTAGGACTGCCATGCACATGGTCCTGGGTTCAAATGCAGCATACTCCACACACTTTCACTGTTGTTCCACTTCCCGTTATAGGCACTCTCAGTTATAGGCTTGCCGCCCTGCAGAAACATAGTAGAAAGTGTGTTTGAAAGTTAGATGTTGTTGTAGGTGTCTGGGATCTTATTTATTTGTGTGATGTAGTTATCAGTGTTATGAAGCACACTTTCAATGTTCTGAGTTTTCAATGTTTTGGGTTTTCAATGTTTTGAATTTTTGATGTTCTGGTCTCAATGTTATGAAATTCAATGTTACTTTCAATGATATGAAGTAGACCCATTCAAATACCCCACTTCCCATCTATACAGTAACTGTTAGTTCTTAAATTATATGTAACTTAAAGGTTTAAAGTAAAAGCTCTATTACACATGCCCTGCTGTGGACTGTATTCCAAATAATTGCAACACACACATACATGCAATATATGCACATGTAAAGGAGTAATTGCTGCAATCTGCAGTGTAGTGTGCATCTGTTAGGAGCTTGTAGTCTTAAAAGCAATAAGTTATCTGTTAGGGGGTGGTTGTCTTAAGAATAATGTTTATGATAAAAGAATCAAATAATTGTACTAATGCATTGTATGTTACACATGAAGGTACTAATCTTATCTCTTTTTTTTCCTCTCATCCCAATCCTTATCTTGTTTTTTATTTTATTTTATTATGTGTCATCAAAATGAGTCCATGCCATGCATGTGTACTACATCATGAAATGCTTCACAGCACAGTGGGTTAGGGGTTCCCCCACAGAATTCACCTGCTTCCACTCCACCAACCCCGACAGCATTGCCCAGCACATCTGGGAGCCACCCTGATAGGACCACCTCTGCTGCCCCTGTACTATGTGCCCCCTCATATAGTTCTGCCCCAGAGCATAGACCAGTGGTTCTCTCCGGGAGCAGTGGCCGGGGTGATGAGTTCATTACCTGTGCTGAACTGCCAGAGATGGTGCGTAGGGTTGTGCGCCACACTGTTGGAGCATGTCTACACTGGATGGAGGGGCTGATCTCCCTCATTTTATGTTGGACCAGGAGTAGTAGACTTGAGTTTTCCAGCCAGTGGCAGAGTGCGATGACAGTAATGACAGTCCCGTGGGTGATTACTCAATTCTGACTGTCAACCAGTTGACATCCATAGGTCCTGGATGTCCTCACCCACATGCCATCCATGGTGTCCCTAACCTCTTGTGTCCATTACCATCTATGTGTCTTGTCTTGTTTTTCTTGTCTGTCTGCAATTGCTTCATCTCTTACCCAACTTACCAGACCAGAACATAACTACATCCCTTCCCTAACACTCCCTCACCCCATAAATAGAGCACCTGCCACCCCCCCAAAAAATCCTGTACATACCTCTTCATTTCCCACACATCTTCTTGACACACTTGATTTGGTCCAACTGGTTATACAACATTTTTCTGACAGTCCAAGTTCATCTAATATTCTACATATAGTATCAGTTTTTACTGTTGAGGGAATGGATAGCTACGTTTTTTTTTTTTCGACCTCCCTCCTGCACATTCCTGTATTGCTTTCCATTTCTTCTTCTCCCTGCTTGTTCCCCATTTCACCACTGTCCTGTCTTTCCCCATTTCTTTTCTTTAATGTATTATTGTGCAATGGTGTGTGTATCACACACCAACATTCAACAACAGTAAACAAAAGTAGTTCAAAGTATTAGATACAGCTATAGTCAAACCAAGTACCATCTGGCCCCAAAAAGGAACATATCCCTGTATTATCGCTTGCTGCCACAGAGTCAGTAAAGTCTCAGGTGTATTCCACAGTCTCAGTTCCAGCTATCATACTTTAACAATGCTGCCACTGGAATAGTTATATGACATTCCCTCATGTACTAGTCATTCTTAAGGTCTCCCTTTTGCCCATTGTGCAATGCCACGCAAACAAGATAAGCACAGCCAAACATTCCAGTCATCTCTCCATTGCCTGTAATTGCACTAAGCACCACATTGTACAAACAATGGCCAAAAATAATAACATAATAGTAAAAACTGACCAAGAAAACACAATTTGCACACAAACGAAGAGGAGGTTGGATTCATAGGTTCATAGGTGTTTACTAGGCTATCAACCATAAGGGCCTTTTTAAGCCTAGCCATGTATCCCAAATCTCTGACAAGTTCTGATACCATTGATAATTGTAAGCATGGGCCTGGGAGATGAACCATTTACAGGTTACCTCTGTCCATTAGAGACATAGCTGCCAAACCAGGGATGAATTTCCAGTTTCCCATCCAATTGTCCAACTTGCATTTGAATTGGGTTAGGGAGGAACTCTGCTTCACATGGATGGGGAACCTGTTCCATAGACATGGTAGTCTCCGAGATACATACCTATCTCTCCAGCAGGTTCTATTTATATCATAGGCAAATGAGAGGATGAGGATGTTAATGAGACAGAACCTGCGAACTGTGCACTGCTTACTTGCATTTCCAAGCTTGATAGATGTACATGTAACACTTGCAAGTCTATCCTGACACACCAACCTAATGTAAGAATCCACAGTTGCCATCCATTAAACAAAAACACTGAAGGAGTGCCTGTACTATGTTTACATTCCTACACAGATGCATTTTTTTTTGGATTCAGCAATTGCAATGAGTTCAGCCCTTACTTGCAACCATGCTGGCAGCCCTGAATCTACACAAGATGGCAGCCATGTCACTAGGGAAATTAAAGGGGATCCAAATAGTTTATGTGTTAAATACAGAGGAGTACTGATTTGTAGGTGATATGCTTGCAGTTCATCAGCTACATATTGCATATGCTGACATGCAACTATGAATAGTCTGTTTAATGGTTTTTATAATTATTTTGATTAGCACTCACTTTTATCTGTCTACATTACTTACAAGTGTACTATTCATTTGTGGGTGGGTGAGCAAAACTGCATTTGTGTTAATGTACAAAACAGGATTTATGTTGCTATTGTTATTCCTGTTTTGTGTCACCCAGCCTACTATCATAAGTTAAGGTCAGTTCTGTACAAATCTCACACATTCTACTTTTTATTCTGTCTGTGTAGACTCCATTCCATGGCTGTATTCCAAACATTTTGGAATTCATGGGGAATACCAGCATGGAGTCCACACGGTTGCTTTATAGCTTGTTAAATAGCTCCAAAGTGTTGCCGTGGTTGATTAGCATGCAATTCAATTGCTTATGGAATAATTTCCATGCCACAGTGTTTACCTTGTTTGCAAAGGGGTGCATGCTGCTACACATTACTCACTGAATTTAAAAGTTCTGCTCCCATGTGTGCATTGCACTGCAACATGCACATGGTAGAAAATCACTGTATAGGCTTTACTGAATCCCACCGCTAATCCTTTCAATTTTTCCAAATAGCATAAACAATTGAATGCTTAGAAACTCACAATTTCACTAGAATGATAAAGCTAAAATAATGTTTTGGCATCACTTTTTAAACGGAACTGAAATACATTCTGTTGAAAATGTATCACCTCGATACAATCACAATTCTAGTAAATGGTAATATTACACATATGTAGGGATTCTGTAAACTCAAAGATAAATAAGATATTTAACTTGGATAAGAAATCATTCCTCCAAATATTGGAATTCCTCATTAGTATTAAAAATATAGCAATGGAAAAAAGTCTAACTTATCACAGAGTTAATAAAATTCTTAGATTACACTTCTTGCACTTAGATAATACTTGTTGGAATTATTCTACAAAAAATAATAACGAAAATTTTATCAGTGAAGATAAAAAATAGTATTAATATCAGTAGAAATAAATGCATCCTCTTTATATTGGAACATTTTTGACCTGCAATTATTGCATAGAACATTTGTTACCCCTAACAAGGTTGCAGTTCTGTATAAATCAAGCAGCATGAAATGCCGGGGATGTGATTCTGAGGTAACAGCTGACTGTGCAGTTCTGTGTAACTCAAGCAGCATGAAATGCCGAGGATGTGATTCTGAGGTAACAGCTGACTGTGCAGTTCTGTATAACTCAAGCAGCATGAAATGCCGGGGATGTGATTCTGAGGTAACAGCTCACTGTGCAGTTCTGTATAACTCAAGCAGCATGAAATGCCGGGGATGTGATTCTGAGGTAACAGCTGACAAGACACATGTGGTATATGAACGGAAGGTCATCTCCCTTGTTTGGAAAGAAATTAATAACATTATTCAAGCATTGTGGTCTGATAGATGTAATATTTCCAAGTTATTGATTTTATTTAATGCTCCAATCCCTGAAATAATTCCAAGGACTCAAGTGCCTCTTCTTTGGCCTATGCTAGCAACACCTAGGGAAATAATAACCTAGAATTGGAAGAGTAATACTACTCTCTCATGCACTGAATTTCTTAGTATAGCAAACATTGTATGCAGTAGTGAGCTGCATACAATTAAGATGAGAACTTCTAATGTTACTCATTCATTTGAGTTGTGCCTAAAACTTAAAGATTTACTTGAAAAATATTAACTTTTGTTAATTTGTATTACATTGATATATTACACAGCTGTGGATATATGTAAATAGTTATTAGTTTGTTTTATTTTACTCGGGTTGTTCTTTGTTATTAAAATACAATAAAATTTAAAGAAAAAAGAAGAAATTATGTTTTATCACAGAGTCAGGTTGTGAAAACATAATCCACTGTTGCCATTTCTTACAGATATAATATTATTTTAAAGCCTCACTCTCCTCATTATTTCAGAATCAATACTTCAACAGTATTTGGGATTTCTCAATCTTCCAGCAAGAATATAGTGTGATCACAGCTTCAAATTAAAGGAGATTTGTTAGATAGTAATAGACATGTATTTGTGTGACTTAAATGGCAAACACTTCAAGACGACCGTTTGGTAATCATTGGGTAAAGATGATACACCATGTTGTGGGTACAACCTTTCCACCATTATCTGCATGTCATCCCACTGACAATGTCTGGCAGTTAGCTCAGAGGACTAAAACTCAGACTTGTTAATATGCTGCTTCTTGTTCCAGTGGTGCAGGCTTTGAAGCTTCCTATCTTTTGTGTCCTTGAACAAGTCGCTTGATCAGACAGTGCTTTGCAACAATTGAGAATGTGGGCTAGGCTCCTTAATGGTCTCCATGACTGCATGCCTAATAACTACCTATAAATCAATTACATTACAATGATTCTCCTAGTATACTAGACAACATTTCCTGGATTATGAGATCTCCTTTACCAGTCAGTACTAATGTTTGTTTATAACTCCTTGATATTTTACCACAAATGTGGACTTTCTAAGACTGGGTTTGTTTAGTAAGAGCTGTTTATGCTTCTTTTTGCCTGCAAACTTCACTTATTTGAAAGACTTTGCTGAATATTTGATTTAACTATTTTTGAAATGTTGTAACATTTTGTGCAATTCATAGTAGGGCATTCTAGAATGCTGTGAATATGAATATATTTATTTATTCTCCTTTTGATGTCCTGAAGAAATAACTCTGTTCATTACTCAATGTTTCTTATTAGAACATTTTGTTTCAGTAATTTTCATTGTTCATGTTTAGTTCATGGTTTTAATTTGATTCAGTAAAGTTGGATAATTGTGGAAACTGTATTAAGCCTGTGAAATGTGGTATTTCTTGCTAAATATTATTACAGTCATCAGAATGTAGTGAAAATAAACTGCACTTTTAATGAATAAACTAAATATGAACAAGTATAAATTCTGATTGGCAAGTCTGAAATACATGTGCCATATTTTTGTGTCAGAGTATTAAAACCTGATCCAGATAATTGCTGAAACAACAAGATGAGAAGACAAATAGATAATACAAAATGTGACAAAGAATCATGCAGTATCTTGCAAAGTATGCACGTAATATATCTGAGCTAACAGTACCTCTATGTAAGCTGTTATAGCAAGATATTACCTGGAAAAGGAACCTTAAACAGGTTGAGTTTTTAATTACTCAAGAAACCATTGAAAGATACTTCACCATTACAACATTATGATGCGAATACTATTACTATGACTCTATTAGACAATAAAGCAGTTGTTTGTAGGTCAAGAGAATTTATGATTCTTAACAGAGTCATGCCCAAATATTTTATTTTTATTTAATTTTGCCTTTCTTTACCAGAAAGGTCTGACTGAGTTAGCAACCGCTTTTCAGCAGAGGCCTGGGGAGAAAAGTTCCAATTAAAATACAGAAGATATTATAGAAATATTGCAAAATATTACAGAAATAGTACAAAGATATTATAGTACTAATATACATAAATCACTTGATGAAGTACACAAGTTATTACATAAGTATTTTAAACAAAAAAGTATGCACAGAAGTTATTATATACCAGAAACAGGTTTATCTTACAATTTGTTAGCTCTGTAGAAAAGTAGGTTAGAGTATCACAATGACATTTAGTATGCTATAGAAATAGAAATAGTTTGATGTTAAGGAAGCAGTAATTAAAAACAGAGAAGGAGGAGTGGTAGATTTTGCAGAGATAAAAGTAGGATTGGAATTACCTGGGGTTATGCAGGAGTAAGGCCATTTATTTATTAAATAGAACTAAGCTGTGATTTAAATAAGATGACATTTGGTATTTGTCTAATGAAAAAAGTATAACAATCCATAAGTTTGCTGTAGTACAAGCATATAGGGAGGTACTAACAGTATTAGGTGATTTGTTTATATTTAGTAACAATCTAACTTGAAACCTCAAAGGTCTATTTGAGGTATAAAGTTGTTTGCCATTTTTTTAGACCTGGGCATTTTTCAGGTTTGTACATCAGTTTATGGACCATAGTAAGTTCTGTTAGAGTTAGCTGGTGAGATAATTCAAATAAATGCATTTCTTTACTGGCTAGGCAGTGGTGTGCTCCATAATAAAGATTAGTTGCAAATTTTGTAGTGTTATTATAGGTTTGTTCTAGTTTGAATAGCTGCAAGGATTGAAGGTTTTTGAGGCCTGACAGAGCATATAGAAGGGATAGCATTAGTAAAAAATGAAATGTTTAGAAACAGAGCATGAATGTGATAAATTCCATGAACATGTCTATGCAAAGGCAATCAGATGGATACAGATCAAAAACACTTGCTAGGCATATTCAGAAAGCCCTTATACAAGGCACATCCAACACTGCAGAGTCAATAGCTTAATATACAGAAACATGACCTAAAAATTAAATACAGACCAGAGAAAGAACTACACAGTAAAGACATGCTAAGAAGAGCATATTAAAAAGAAAAAAAAAAACAGTCTCCCATCTGGAGCCTTGTTTACCCATCCAGAAAATCATTTTGAACCACGACCTTAGGTGAGAATCTGGTTACAGACCTATATAAGAAAGTCTTAAATAAGAGCCCATTATTATACCAGTCTAGTTTCCATCCTAATCATATTACATCTGACATCCCCACATCCAGTTGAAGAGGTTATGATATATCTGCAGTACTAAGAACGGTTGTGAGGCAGCATCCGTGGGCCTTGGACACTGATTTATTCATATAGCTTATAATATCAGAAACATATTGAAGATATATGACCTGGTCAAGGGTATGCCTCATAACTCATTAATGCAAAATCAGAATGATGGACAAAATGACAGTGGTGAGATACTATGATTTGTTACTAATTTTGGTAGCAGCCATTCATACTACACAAATCATTACTAAACTCTGATCTATCTTAAAGGATTCTTATTTGAGTGTTATTCCTTCAGCAGTGTGCAGTTGATAGATTAGACATCAACTGAAATCAAGACTTCAGGATGTTTCCACCCATCATAATTACAACTGACTTTGGATATGCAGAACTTGAGGTAAACAAGGCCAGCAAGTAGAGAGCAGAAAATAGCATAAAAAGGCATATCTATAGTCGGAGAAATTCCCCAAGTGCGAATTGCCCAACTCACAAGACACAGAGGAACACAGTGTCAATCTATGTTCTCCTTAGGAAAGCACTGCTAATGAAAATTCTAAGTGCCCATCATCACTTTTCCCCTTTCTTTAAAGAAATTTCTCCCTTCTTCATGTTGGCACCACCATGGAGTTGGTGAGTGTGTGTGTGTGTGTGTGTGTGTGTGTGTGTGTGTGTGTGTGTGTATATATATATATATATATATATATATATATATATATATATATATATATATATATATATATATATATCTTCTGGTGGTGGGAAGGTTTGCTTCACCATTTAGTAGCTGAAATATGGGGTTTTTCCCCCTGCAAAACACACACACATTATTTTTTCTTCCTTATGTGTTTTGGACATTAGTTGTTGGTATTTCCTCTAGATTTTGCTGTTTAAATGTTCATATTGGAACCAACAACAAAAACTGCATAAATCTTACTTACTTCATACTAACTATAATCAGAAAGAATTATCTGCCTTTGGGTTATTACATGTCATTTCTACTGAGAAATAACAATGTACTGTGACATTCTCCAGAATTTCTTCCAGAAATTATCTAAACATACAATATCAGTAGCAGTTAGTTGTGGTGATTCAACCCCTTCCCCACTTATAGACAGCTCTGGTGATGAAGGTATTACTGCAGCCAGTGCCTAAAAGTAACACTGCAGCCAGTGCCTAAAGATAACACTGCAGTCAGTGCCTAAAGATAACATTGCAGTCAGTATCTGAAGATAACCCTGCAGTCAGTGTCTAAAGACAGCACTGCAGTCAGTGCCTAAAGATAACACTGCAGTCAGTGCCTAGAGATAACTCTGCAGCCAGTGCCTAAAGATAACACTGCAGTCAGTGCCTATAGATAACACTGCAGTCAGTGTCTAGAGAGTTGTAAGCACTGAATCAATCAAATCACTTTCACTTACACCATAGGATTACACATGTAATCCCTACTGCCAGTAATGTTACATTTTAACAGTTATTTAATTAGTGTGTGGTGGTCTTTATTAGGATGTTAGGTGAATTTCCTCAGTTTTTAATACCTGATGCAAATATACTGCAGACTTATGACTAAACTGCATCAGAATTAAAAAAAAAAACTGTTTACTGTGTTTATTTTTATTTGTACAGGATCAGCATCCATAATATAATTACACCAAACAAATTAGAAACTGAACATTTTCCCAAAGATTTTACTTCAAAGACATATAATTGCAACGTTTTTTTTTATTTGCCATGCCGCAGTATAAGTTGAAGTTTATTAAAGTGCTATAGTTACTAATCACTGCATAATTAATAAAATATAAACTATAATAAAAATAAGACGACCAATTCAGATTCCGATCAGGAAAAAGCACAACCAGCCTGAAATTTGCAGTCAGAGAGTTGAGAAGAAGCTAGAA
>NC_056743.1:1842383476-1842435992 GCF_019279795.1 Protopterus annectens | reverse complement strand
ACCACAAAGCTGAGTGCACTTATACAGGGCATTGTCTTCATATAAACATAAATCTTTTGTGCACACCACAAAGCTGAGGACTTACATAGGGCGTTGTCCTCAAATAAGCCTGACAGCAGTTATTAAGTCCATAACCGACCAGCAAACAGACAGTGGTATGTGCGTGTGCACGCATGTGCATGTGTGTGTGTGTATTTATATGTCTATGTGTCTGTATATATGTGTGAAAACATTGCGGCTACTAATAACCTCCAGAACCACATAGGCCATAAGGAATTCTATAGGAATAAAATGCCCCACCACACAAAGTAATTTTTACTTTTATTAACATACAACACAGTAGTTAGCACTTTTGTCTCTCTGGACATCATCAGAATGAATAAACACTTCTGATCACATGACTTTATAGTAACAAAATCCTAATCACATGTCAAAATCATCCAATAGAACACAAAACATCCAGTGAAAGGATTGAATAAATGCATTTAAAAAAGCAAAGATGCAACTTACTGCTGAATTCCTCTGAGTAAAGGAATACTATTAAAATACTCTAAACAGGTTAATAAACAGAGTGAGAAAAATATTTGACTAAAAATTGCATTATGCCACTAAAAATATTAAGAAGAGATGTTATAGGTTAGTCTAGAAAATAATTGTGAAAAATAAAAAAATATTACAATCTTGATACGCACATTTTAAAGTGCTGCTGAAGGAAATACTATCATTAAGCCCAGGGAGTACCCTTGCATTCAGCCTGATTTGCCATGTCAATTAGCTGAATTTGACTTTAACTTCCATAAGCGACCCCTGGAATCAACAGGTGTTTGCTCTAAAACAATAAACATAAATCTTTTGTGCACACCACAAAGCTGAGTGCACTTATATAGGGCGTGGTCCTCATATAAACATAAATCATTTGTTCACACCACAAAGCTAAGTGCACTTATATAGGGCATTGTCCTCATATCAACATAAATCTTTTGTGCACACCACAAAGCTGAGTGTACTTACACAGGGCATTGTCCTCATATAAACAAAAATCGTTTGTGTAGACCACAAAGCTGAGTGCGCTTATATAGGGCATTGTCCTCATATAAACATAAATCATTTGTGTACACCACAAAGCTGAGTGTACTTATATAGGGCGTTGTCCTCATATAAACATAAATCTTTTGTGTACACCACAAAGCTGAGTGCACTTACATAGGGCATTGTCCTCATATAAACATAAATCTTTTGTGCACACCACAAAGCTGAGTGCGCTTATATAGGGCATTGTCCTCATATAAACATAAATCTTTTGTGTACACCACAAAGCTGAGTGCACTTACATAGGGCATTGTCCTCATATAAACATAAATCTTTTGTGCACACCACAAAGCTGAGTGCGCTTATATAGGGCATTGTCCTCATATAAACATAAATCTTTTGTGCACACAACAAAGCTGAGTGTACTTATATAGGGCATTGTCCTCATATAAACATAAATCTTTTGTGCAGACCACAAAGCTGAGTGTGCTTATATAGGCCATTGTCCTCATATAAACATAAATCTTTTGTGCACACCACAAAGCTGAGTGTACTTACATAGGGAATTGTCCTCATATAAACATAAATCTTTTGTGTACACCACAAAGTTGAGTGCACTTATATAGGGCATTGTCCTCATATAAACATAAATATTTTGTGTACACCACAAAGTTGAGTGCACTTATAAAGGGCATTGTCCTCAAATAAACATAAATCTTTTGTACACACCACAAAGCTGAGTATACTTACATAGGGCATTGTCCTCATATAAACATAATTCTTTTGTGCATACCACAAAGCTGAGGGCACTTATATAAGGCGTTGTCCTCATATAAACATAAATCTTTTGTGCACACCACAAAGCTGAGTGTACTTACATAGGGCATTGTCCTCATATAAACATAAATCTTTTGTGCACACCACAAAGTTGAGTGTACTTACATAGGGCATTACGCTCATTTAAACATAAATCTTTTGTGCACACCACAAAGCTGAGTGTACTTACATAGGGCATTGTTCTCATATAAACATAAACCTTTTGTGTACACCACAAAGCTGAGTGCACTTATATAGGGCATTGTCCTCATATAAACATAAGTCTTTTGTGCACACCACAAAGCTGAGTGCACTTATATAGGGCGTTGTACTCATATAAACATAAATCTTTTGTGCACACCACAAAGCTGAGTGCACTTATGTAGGGCGTTGTCCTCATATAAACATAAATCTTTTGTGTACACCACAAAGCTGAGTGCACTTATATAGGGCATTGTCCTCATATAAACATAAATATTTTGTGTACACCACAAACCTGAGTGTACTTATATAAGGCATTGTCCTCATATAAACATAAATCTTTTGTGTACACCACAAAGCTGAGTGTACTTATATAGGGCATTGTCCTCATATAAACATAAATCTTTTGTGCACACCACAAAGCTGAGTGCGCTTATATAGGGCATTGTCCTCATATAAACATAAATCTTTTGTGTATACCACAAAGCTGAGTGTACTTACATAGGGCATTGTTCTCATATAAGCATAAATCTTTTGTGTACACCACAAAGTTGAGTGTACTTGCATAGGGCGTTGTCCTCATACAAACATAAATATTTTGTGTACACCACAAAGTTGAGTGCACTTATAAAGGTCATTGTCCTCATATAAACATAAATCTTTTGTGCACACCACAAAGCTGAGTATACTTACATAGGGCATTGTCCTCATATAAACATAAATCTTTTGTGCACACCACAAAGCTAAGTGTACTTACATAGGGCATTGTGCTCATATAAACATAATTGTTTTGTGCACACCACAAAGCTGAGGACACTTATATAGGGCGTTGTCCTCATATAAACATAAATCTTTTGTGCACACCACAAAGCTGAATGTACTTATATAGGGCATTGTGTTCATATAAATATACATCTTTTGTGCACACCACAAAGCTGAGTGTTCTTACATAGGGCATTGTGCTCATATAAACATAAATATTTTGTGTACACCACAAAGCTGAGTGTACTTACATAGGGCAGTGTGCTCATATAAACATAAATCTTTTGTGCACACCACAAAGCTGAGTGTACTTACATACGGCATTGTCCTCATATAAACATAAAAATTTTGTGTACACCACAAAGCTGAGTGTACTTATATAGCGCATTATCCTCATATAAACATAAATCTTTTGTGCACACCACAAAGCTGATTGCACTTATATAGGGCGTTGTCCGCATATAAACATAAATCTTTTGTGAACACCACAAAGCTGAGAGTACTTACATAGGGCATTGTCCTCATATAAACATAAAACTTTTGTGCACACCACAAAGTTGAGTGTACTTACATAGGGCATTATGCTGATTTAAACATAAATCTTTTGTGCACACCACAAAGCTGAGTGTACTTACATAGGGCATTGTCCTCATATAAACCTAAATCATTTGTGTACACCACAAAGCTGAGTGCACTTATATAGGGCATTGCCCTCATATAAACATAAATCTTTTGTGCACACCACAAAGCTGAGTGCACTTATATAGGGCATTGTACTCATATAAACATAAATCTTTTGTACACACCACAAAGCTGAGTGCACTTATATAGGGCGTTGTCCTCATATAAACATAAATCTTTTGTGTACACCACAAAGCTGAGTGCACTTATATATGGCATTGTCCTCATATAAACATAAATCTTTTGTGTACACCACAAAGCTGAGTGTACTTATATAGGGCATTGTCCTCATATAAACATAAATCTTTTGTGTACACCACAAAGCTGAGTGTACTTACATAGGGCATTGTCCTCATATAAACATAAATCTTTTGTGCACACCACAAAGCTGAGTGCACATATATAGGGCGTTGTCCTCATATAAACATAAATCTTTTGTGCACACCACAAAGTTGAGTGTAATTACATAGGGCGTTGTCCTCATATAAACATAAATGTTTTGTGCACACCACAAAGCTGAGTGCCCTTATATAGGGCGTTGTCCTCATATAAACATAAATCTTTTTTGCACACCACAAAGCTGAGTGCACTTATATAGGGCATTGTCCTCATATAAACATAAATCTTTTGTGCACACCACAAAGCTGAGTGTACTTATATAGGGCGTTGTCCTCATATAAGCATAAATCTTTTATGTACACCACAATGTTGAGTGCACTTTTATAAGGCGTTGTCCTCATATAAACATAAATCTTTTGTGCACACCACAAAGCTGAGTGCACTTATACAGGGCATTGTCTTCATATAAACATAAATCTTTTGTGCACACCACAAAGCTGAGTGTACTTACATAGGGCGTTGTCCTCAAATAAACATAAATCTTTTGCTCACACCACAAAGCTGAGTGTACTTACATAGGGCATTGTCCTCATATAAACATAAATCTTTTGTGTATACCACAAAGCTGAGTGTACTTATATAGGGCATTGTCATCATATAAACATAAATCTTTTGTGCACACTACAAAGCTGAGTGCACTTACATAGGGCGTTGTCCTCATATAAACATAAATCTTTTGTGCACACCACAAAGCTGAGTGGACTTATATAGGGCATTGTCCTCATATAAAAATAAATCTTTTGTGCACACCACAAAGCTGAGTGTACTTACATAGGGCATTGTGCTCATATAAACATAAATCTTTTGTGCACACCACAAAGCTGAGTGTACTCACATAGGGCATTGTGCTCATATAAAAATAAATCTTTTGTGCACACCACAAAGCTGAGTGCACTTACATAGGGTGTTGTCCTCATATAAACATAAATCTTTTGTGCACACCACAAAGCTGAGTGCACTTACATAGGGCGTTGTCCTCATATAAACATAAATCTTTTGTGTACACCACAAAGCTGAGTGCACTTATATAGGGCATTGTCCTCATATAAACATAAATCTTTTGTGCACACCACAAAGTTGAGTGTACTTACATAGGGCATTGTCCTCATATAAACATAAATCTTTTGTGTACACCACAAAGCTGAGTGCACTTATATAGGGCATTGTCCTCATATAAACATAAATCTTTTGTGTAAACCGCAAAGCTGAGTGCACTTATATAGGGCGTTGTCCTCATATAAATATAAATCTTTTGTGCACACCACAAAGCTGAGTGTACTTATATAGGGCATTGTCCTCATATAAACATAAATCTTTTGTGCACACCACAAAGCTGAGTGTACTTACATAGGGCATTGTCGTCATATAAACATAAATCTTTTGTGACACCACAAAGCGAAGTGCACTTATATAGGACATTGTCCTCATATAAACATAAATCTTTTGTGCAAACCACAAAGCTGAGTGCACTTATATAGGACGTTGTCCTCATATAAACATAAATCTTTTGTGCACACCACAAAGCTGAGTGAACTTTTATAGGGTGTTGTCCTCATATAAACTTACATCTTTTGTGCACAACACAAAGCTGAGTGTACTTATATAGGGCGTTGTCCTCATATAAACATAAATCTTTTGTGTACACCACAAAGCTGGGTGCACTTCTATAGGGCATTGCCCTCATATAAACATAAATCTTTTGTGCACACCACAAAGCTGAGTGCACTTAAATAGGGCATCGTCCTCATATAAACATAAATCTTTTGTGTACACCACAAAGCTGAGTGCACTTACATAGGGCATTGTCCTCATATAAACATAAATCTTTTGTGTACACCACAAAACTGAGTGCTCTTATATAGGGCGTTGTCCTCATATAAACATAAATCTTTTGTGTACACCACAAAGCTGAGTGTACTTATATAGGGCGTTGTCCTCATATAAACATAAATCTTTTGTGTACACCACAAAGCTGAGTGCACTTATATAGGGCATTGTCCTCATATAAACATAAATCTTTTGTGCACACCACAAAGTTGAGTGTACTTACATAGGGCGTTGTCCTCATATAAACATAAATCTTTTGTGTACACCACTAAGCTGAGCGCACATATATAGGGCATTGTCCTCATATAAACATAAATCTTTTGTGTAAACCACAAAGCTGAATGCTCTTATATAGGGCATTGTCCTCATATAAACATAAATCTTTTGTGCAAACCACAAAGCTGAGTGCCCTTATATAGGGCATTGTCCTCATATAAACATAAATCTTTTGTGCACACCACAAAGATGAGTGCACTTATATAGGGTGTTCTCCTCATATAAACATACATCTTTTGTGCACACCACAAAGCTGAGTGTACTTATGCAGGGCGTTGTCCTCATATAAACTTAAATCTTTTGTGCACACCACAAAGCTGAGTGCACTTATATAGGGTGTTGTCCTCATATAAACATACATGTTTTGTGCACACCACAAAGCTGAGTGTACTTATATAGGGTGTTGTCCTCCTATAAACATAAATCTTTTGTGTACACCACAAAGCTGAGTGCACTTACATAGGGCATTGTCCTCATAGAAACATAAATCTTTTGCGTGCACCACAAAGCTGAGTTCACTTATATAGGGTGTTGACCTCATATAAACATACATCTTTTGTGCACATCACAAAGCTGAGTGTACTTATATAGGGCGGTGTCCTCATATAAACATAAATCCTTTGTGTACACCACAAAGCTGAGTGCACTTATTTAGGGCATTGTCCTCATATAAACATAAATCTTGTGTGTACACCACAAAGCTGAGTGCACTTATATAGGGCGTTGTCCTCATATAAACATAAATATTTTGTGGACACCACAAAGCTGAGTGCACCTATATAGGGCATTGTCCTCATATAAACATAAATCTTTTGTGCACACCACAAAGTTTAGTGTACTTATATAGGGCATTGTCCTCATATATACACAAATCTTTTGTGCACACCACAAAGCTGAGTGTACTTACATAGGGCATTGTCCTCATATAAACATAAATCTTTTGTGTACACCACAAAGTTGAGTGTACTTACATAGGGCTTTGTCCTCAGATAAACATAAATCTTTTGTGCACACCACAATACTGAGTGCACTTATATAGGGCATTGTCCTTATATAAACATAAATCTTTTGTGTACACCACAAAGCTGAGTGCACTTATATAGGACATTGTCCTCATATAAACATAAATCTTTTGTGCACACCGCAAAGCTGAGTGCACTTATATAGGGCATTGTCCTCATATAAACATAAATCTTTTGTGCACACCACAAAGCTGAGTGTACTTACATAGGGCATTGTCCTCATATAAACATAAATCTTTTGTGCACACCACAAAGTTGAGCGTACTAACATAGGGCGTTGTCCTCATATAAACATAAATCTTTTGTGCACACCACAAAGTTGAGTGTACTTACATAGGGCGTTGGGCTCATATAAACATAAATCTTTTGTGCACACCACAAAGCTGAGTGTACTTATATAGGGTGCTGTCCTCATATAAACATAAATCTTTTGTGCACACCACAAAGCTGAGTGCACTTATATAGGGCGTTGTCCTCATATAAACATAAATCTTTTGTGCACACCACAAAGCTGAGTGTACTTACACAGGGCATTGTGCTCATATAAACATAAATCTTTTGTGCACACCACAAAGCTGAGTGTACTTACATAGGGCGTTGTCCTCATATAAACATAAATCTTTTGTGCACACCACAAATCTGAGTGCTCTTATATAGGGCATTATCCTCATATAAACATAAATCTTTTGTGTACACCACAAAGCTGAGTGCACTTATATAGGGCATTGCCCTCATATAAACATAAATCTTTTGTGCACACCACAAAGCTGAGTGTACTTACATAGGGCATTGTCCTCATATAAACATAAATCTTTTGTGTACACCACAAAGCTCAGTATACTTATATAGGGCATTGTGCTCATATAAACATAAATCTTTTGTGCACTCCACAAACCTGAGTGTTCTTACATAGGGCATTGTCCTCATATAAACATAAATCTTTTGTGCACACCACAAAGCTGAGTGTACTTATATAGGGCATTGTGCTCATATAAACATAAATCTTTTGTGCACACCATAAAGCTTTGTGTACTTATATAGGGCGTTGTCCTCATATAAACATAAATCTTTTGTGTACACCACAAAGCTGACTGCACTTATATAGGGTGTTTTCCTCATATAAGCATAAATCTTTTGTGTACACCACAAAGCTGAGTGCACTTATATAGGACATTGTCCTCATATAAACGTAAATCTTTTGTGCACACCACAAAGCTGAGTGCACTTATATAGGGCGTTGTCCTCATATAAACATAAATCTTTTGTGCACACCACAAAGCTGAGTGCACTTATATAGGGCGTTGCCCTCATATAAACATAAATCTTTTGTGCACACCACAAAGCTGAGTGCACTTATATAGGGCGTTGTCCTCATTACCCTTTTTTATATCGTACAGATATATGTAAATACACTTATGGTGTGTCCACTGACTTACCTACCTAACAACAGTTGCATGGCTCACAGTAAGATAGGTACACTAACCACTAACCCTTTACTATTACAATTATATTAATAAGTGAACTTAAATTTGTAATAAAAAGTTTTAAACTTACATTCAATACCAATATAAATGTAAGAACTTTTAGAACATGCTCTTTATTTTGTTGTGCAAAATGTTACTGTAGTAGATTTTCCCATTTTAGGTTCATAGGTAAGTACTAGGCTATCTGTCCAAGAGCATTTGTAAGCCTAGCCAGAGTGTGTTGGCTTTTGCCACCCCCTTGCATTAGTTCCCTGTGCCTCTGACCAGCAGAGCCATTAGTTCCCTGTGCCTCTGTCCAGCAGAGCCACTGCAGTGATCCCCGGGGTAAATTTTCTGTTTCCCATCCACCCATCAAGTTTGTCTTGAAGACTGCTAGTGAGGGACTCTGTCGGATGTATATTGGAATCTTGTTCCAAAGCATGGGGAGTCTCTGAGTCAGGAATCTATCCATCCAGCACATCCTATTTATCGTTGTGGTAAGGTTTATATCCCTAGAGCATGTGGCTCTCAGGGATTATTTTTTTTTTTTTAGGTGGAGCATATCCATCAATTCTGGGTTGGACATGGCCTTGTATGTCAAACAGAGATCACCTTTCCAGTCTTGTATTCATATTTCTCTTATACACAGACAGGTTTTTCACCAGTTTATGATATCACATTGTCATAACATGAAAAAACTTTCCAGTTATGTTCAATCAACTGTTGACTGTTGCACACAATGGAGTGATTGTGTTCCAATACCCAGTTAATTTCTGCTCCCATCTTCAGACCACCAGGTGCTCTACTGTGCTCCATTGCAAGACATCATAGCACAGGACAATACAGAGTAGCTGTGTACTAAAGCATGCTGCTCTGTAATCCACTATCATGCTTGACTGCAATTCATGAAGCTATGACACTCATTAAGCATGATGTTATAGCCAAGGTCAGTTACATAATATGCTATTGAGATATTCTATGCATTGAGAGCTCCCATTGGCTGAAGCTTGCCAGCATCATTGTGTGAGAATGCCACAAGTCTGGTTTCTGTATTGACTGCCTGTATCATAGGGAATAGAGAATGGTTATGAATATGTTCAAGAATTCTTTTTCGAATTGAATAATAGGTATAATTTACATTTTGATGGTCTACAATTTGGTAATAAGGTGCACTATTTAGATATTTCATTGTTAGGTGTGGTGGGTAACCTGATTCAAACTACTATACACCTTAAATTTGCTGATGGCAATCAGTTCCTTTTTGGAACTAGTTGTCATCCCTTACATACTCTGTCGGCTTTACCCTTTGGAGAAATGTATCGATTGTGTAGTAATGAATTAAATTTAGAAAAAAATATTTATGATTGTATTACTATGTTCCTACGAAGAGGCTATAGTATGGAGATATTAAATGAATCCATTAATAAATTATTAGGTGATAATGATAATAGTAATGTGAATCAATTAATAGTTAATACAATTAGAGAAGATTTTATTTTTTCCCCATATGTTAAGAATAATAAACATCTAAAAGTTATAGATCAGAAAATTCAGGATATTTATTTTGTAACTACTTTTAATGTATTAAGTAATAAGATTTGGGAAATTATTAAATATTTTTGGAAATTTCTGACTTCTGATAAGAGTCTTTATAAATTATTTCCTGTCATTCCTAAAATAGCCTTTAAAAGAGGTCAAAATTTATCTGATAAACTGATTAAAGCTTATTACATTTTTCCTATTAATAGGGTTAGTTATACTTTGTGCACTTATGGTACTATTGCTTGTGGCCATTGTAATATATGTAGGCATGTGAAGCTATATTTTGATAAAATTAATGGATTTATATTTAAACCTAATAATACATTTTCTTGTAACTCTATTGGGGTAATTTATTGTATTAGATGTCCGTGTAAACTTTATTATATAGGGGAGACAAAAAGAAAATTTAAAATTAGAATGCAAGAACATATTCAAGACATAAAAAGAGGAATATTAGATAGTCCAATTGCTTCTCATTTTATGGAATTTCACAATAGTAATGTGGATGTATTTGAATGTTGTGTTCTTGAGAAAGTTTTCACTAGAAAAGGTGATGAAAGGTTATTAAAAAATGTTTTATTATTCAAAGAAACTATTTATATATTAAAATATAATACTTTGTCACCAAATGTTTTGAATTTAGAGGTAAACTGGAAAAGTTTGTTATAATTTATATTTTGAAATTGTTCTGGGTATGTAATGTTTTTTTTAAATACTTAATTGTATTTTAATTGATTAATTTGGTATAATTGTTTAATTGATTAGAGTATATATAGGAGTGTATGCGTTCTGTAATTTGTGCTCATTGAAGGCTATTATGCCGAGGTGCTAAGCTGAATAGCTGAATTAAATCGTTTTGTGGAACTGGCGTTGTTTTTTGGCTGTTGCCTTATCCTTCTTGTTGTTTTTGGTATTCTGTATCATAGGGAACTCTGTTGCCAATAGGAATTTGTTTTCTTATCATGAGCTAATGTGTTCCGTTGATTTTGTTTTTGTTTCATATTTGCTGATTTGTTACTTTGCTCTACATGCTGAGCACATATCAACAGAGAAGCAGAATGTCATTGGTCTGAGAATTACATCACCATGGCTTTGTATTCAGCTGCAGTCACATGAGTTAACCCATTGGGAACAACAGGTACTGCAATGGTGCTGGGATTGTGAATCACAATACAATTGGAGGCATGGCCAAGGTCCTTTGTAAATGCACTATCTGCATGGAGTACTATGCCTACACAATGGGACAAGCTTTTTCTGAAGTACTGACATTATGAAGGACCTTCTCACTTGAGTTCACTTTAATGATTTGATTTGGACAATTTTAAAAGGGAATTTGTATCTATGAAATATAAATTGTTATTAAGGAAACTTAAAAATATTGCTTTGGAGAAAGACTATTGAATGATTTTATAACTCTGTCTTTCTCAGATTGCATCTTCCAGCTAACATTGTGCCCTGTCTCATAGGCATAAAAAATTTTATCTTAGGATATTCACTGGGATCATTACTATGTCCAGAAAATTTAGCATTCTTTAGCAATGACTTGCATTTTGTTTACCTTCAAATGCAGGTTGCAGTGTACATAGACAAGCTTCCAATTTCTAAACTTTGCAGAAATATAGGGGTCATGAAATATGACTTCAAGACTGAGTTAAAATTACTCTTATTCTGGTTGCATAAGAAAACTCATCTTCCATACCAGTAAGACTGTGGTCATATTGCTCAGAACTCAGCAAAAATTGAAGGGACATCTAGTACCCAGTTCTATGTCCCCCTTGAACTGTCCTGTCTATCACACATATGAACTTAAATACCTTTAGCTATAGTTTGATTCAACTCTATTCTTTACACATTATATCAGAAAACCTTGTGATCACTGTAGCTAGCACTTGTTTTAACTGTTAAGGCCAGAAGAGTCACTGATGTTAATTTGTTGATTCCAAACATAGAGTTTGCCCCACTAGTCATTACTCTCGGTGCAGACATAATGCAAACAATGTTAGATGTAGGTCTAGTTTGACCATTAAACACCCATAGATGGCCTTAGGCATAGGCTAACTAGGCAGCCGGCTAGGGCACCAATCAAGTAGGGCCACTTTTCCAGTCATCTGAATGATGTAGGTAGACCAGGATGGAGGCACCGTGTGGCATGGAGGGGGGGGGGGGCATGTGAAGCTCTTTTGCCTAGGGCCCCAGTTGACCTAAGGCTAGCCCTGTAAGCACCCCATTCTATTGACCTTGCTTTTAACTGCATGTCTAGTTTTGATAATGAAAGCATTTGCTCTTTAATGCCTTTTAGAATGTGAGGCCAGCGGTGTTCTTCTGCAGTCATCACAGCTAAAAAAAAATATGTGTTGACATCCTGCATCTCGATTGGTGTGGACTAGTTACTGGCAGCAGGTAGCAGTGTGAGTCTGTCACTGACATTGAAGTAAGAGGATGTAATTAAAGCTGTGGCCACAATTTCCCTTTTAAAGCTTTCAGAAGTTAGCATTCTGAGTTGACCCATTCTTGTAAGTATAGCCAAAAGATGAAACTACAATTCCCATAGCAGTTTGAATAAAAAAAACAACTTAAGATGGATTGGTTGCACTGACCATGTGTTTTTCATATAATTTTTAAACAATTTGACTATTAATCTATTTTAATTATGTATTTCTGGAAAAGTGTTTCAGAAATACTCTACTGTAACTGAAAATCCAAAATGGCAGGAGAAAGGGTGGATATTATTTTGACTGATTCTTTTTTATTGTATGAGTTTTAATTATTAATTTACACATTTGGTTTAGTGGAATATAGAACAAAAGTGTAGTAATCTATGGCCCTAAAGCAGTACATAGTAGCTGTTGCCAGGCACTGATCTCCCATTGTGTGAGTCTCAGTGCTTGTAAGAAAGTCCTTAGAGATAGAAATCTTTGGGAGCTTCTACAGATAATCAGACGATGTTGGGAAGCTTGAATCATGTGAACTTGTTTTGATTGACTAGTGGTGTATTTTCAGGTGTCATCCACTAAATCCTTTAGGATGTCTGTTATACATAGAACCTGTATACCTGTATTGTGGCCCAGACAGCAGTTGTGTGCTAATACTTTTTGGGTCACTAACATAGATTCTGACTATTTAAAGGCTTTGCAGTGTGGTAGGCCATACCATACTTTGTACCTCAGCTTTATGAGCAGGTCATAGATACTTTGTACAGATGTGTGATAAAAGTCGGTTCAGCTTTTGTCTCTGTTATAGATTCAGTATATATTATCTGCTGATAACAGCTTTGTACTTGACGAATGGTGGAACATTATTGACCATGAGCAGTACAACGTGGTGTATGCCTCTAATTCAGCAGGACTGCCTTTGTGCAGGTATTTTGTTGTTTTGCTCACTGACAGATTATGATAGTTAATGCTGTATGACTGACTCTTCAAAAAAGGCAATTAATTTGTCTGTGACCTTTACATATTTATTTATTAACTGATTGCTAAATCGAGAGTCTGGCTGTGCAACGTCTCACTGGTGGATTTCGAGAAAAGCTCCAAGTTGTATCAGTATGGAAGAGATATGGTGGTGGGGCACAGCCTTACTTTAATATCTGTGAAGCTTGAAAATTTTAGTGGCTCTAGATTTTCACCACAGTTTTAAATAGTTAAGCTCTCCATGTAAGGTGTTTACCATTAATGTATGGATCCATTATGAGACAGGAAATCAAAGGAAAATGTAATCAGACCACCATTCAAAATCAGAAACTGGGTCCTGGATCTCTCACATAGAAAATATATGGCAACTAAACCAGATAACCAATCTTTACAGCACTTGTGCCTTTCAGTTGTCCATATTTTAACAGAATGTCTAGACTTTTGCCTTATATTGTTGGTCGATTCCTGATAAATTTTATGGTTTTCTGGCAAATTGTTAAGAATTTAAGTCACTAAGTAATACTAAATAATGACAGGCACTTGAGTGTCAGACTTCATATCTTTCAGAAAATATATAATAAGGCAAAAGCTGTTATTCTAGCAACTTTCTAAGCTTATATGAATAATATTTAAAATCTGTCCCTATTTTTGGTCCTTTACCACCCCCCATTATTTCTGGTTTTGTGCAGATTTCTTGCCCTGAGAGGATGAGAGGTATATTTATCACTCAATATTTATTACACTTATCAGAACAATGCCCCCTCCCCCCCAGAATTACAGGTACTCAGAATTGTGTTTATTGAATCCATGACTGATATTAACGTCATTGACATTCTGAAGCTGCATGAAAATCCATAAGCAGCAAAGGAACACGAAGGCCATTTTAAGCCCAGTCAATTACCCCATGTGTGAAACAAGCTCTGCACTTTGCATTTGTAAGATAAACTTTAACCATTATGCCAACCTCGTACATTTGAAAGGATGTATCACATGCTCAAACCCCTTGCAGCACCCCCACACCCACAAAGGCAGATCATATGAGTTTATTACACTCTTCTAGAGAAGACAAAACCAGTGCTAATTGGCCCTGTTGGACTGTACCATTTTGTATTGTCTGGCAGTATAGCATAGGGCTTATGCAGAATTAAGACAACTATGCTATGGACATAGTCAGCTTACTCAGCTTTTCTATATAATCAACGAAAGAGGAACAAACTAAAATACCAATACTCTCAAAGCTGCAATATTTTTTTCCAAAGCACCTTATCTACATACATAGTAAACAACCTATTTGTAATGCAATGTGCCACAGAATCAAGCTAATAGTTAGGCAAGTAAAATTCTTTGCTGCACACAGCATCAGACAAGCTTAGCGAGATTTTGGTCAGTTAACAAGCCTTCTCCATCAAAATAATTTGGGGATGGTTTATCAAAGTTCACCAGCAGCCTGAAATTCCTACTCACAGAGGTCTTCAAAGGCCACTGTCCCAAACACCATATTCAAATAAATTGTAACTCCTAGACCAAGAAAGAAAGCACAGATCTGGATCTGATAATAGGCTGCACTCTCCCTCCTAAAGAGAAGAGATAAAGCCTGGAAACTCTGGATAAAGACTAAACTCCCCTCTGATTACCAAACATACAAGGAAATATACAACCTAACTAAAATCAGGTAACTCCTCTACTCCCAATTCTTGCCAAAATAATTCCTCACAAGAAACTGCAACCATCTTTAACTCCTACTTCACTGACTAAATTAGCAAATACAAATTTCTAACTCCACTGATCCCCCTAATATTCTCATTCCTTCTCAGCCTAGTGGCTCCTTCTTACTGCAACCAGTTCCTACTAACCACATCAAAAAACTTCTCAGACATAAATCTTGCTCTCCATCTGCCGACAACCTACCTCCACTCTACCTTAAAGCAGCTGCTCAGGTTCCTTATTATACCATTGCAGATGCAGGTAGTCGAATGCGTATTTGTTGAATAGTAACGTGAGAAAAGGCGAAACAGCGAAGCAGAGTTTCAGCACATTCTTTCCTGGGAAAGAATTTGTTTGGCCGCTTATGCTACTTTGCCTTTGCAGCTCTGTAGTGCAATCTCGGAGTTGGTATAATTAAGTAGGGGGGGGTGTGGGGGCACAGCCCCCCCCCATGTCGGGGGGGTGGGGCAAAGCCCCCCACGTTAAGTAATGTTTTACTGTTTGTTTTTGTTTTTATTTTTGCTTTGGAACAGCGATTGTTTTCCATTGGAACATAATCACTGTTGTGAAGATTCGACGTTGTAAGCTTTCGCTTACATGGGGTCAATTATCTGTTGTACACTCTTCTGAGCATGTGATATGATAATATAGACTCGCTGCTTATTGTATTGCTTATCCCATTTCATTTCCATACTCATTAACCATTCATTAACCATTCTATTAGGGAATCCACTGTACCCTCAATTTCGAAAAAATTCTACAGTATTCCCCTGCACAAGGGTGGAAACTCTACCGACCTTGCCAACTACTGACTGATAGCAATACTGTCTCCTCTTTCCAACCTCCTTGAGAAATGTGTTCATAAACAAATTCTTGACTACCATAGCAACCAAAATTTACTCTCACTCATACAACAAGGCTTTCAACCTTACCACAGCACTACAGCAGCCCTCATTTCCTTCATAAACTCTATCATCCAGGAGAGAGATAATAACACACCAGTGTCTTGTGTCAATCTTGATCTCTACAAAGCTTTCAATACTGTCTCTCACTCTATTCTTATTTTCAAACTCTCTCTCTGCTCAATTTTTATTCTCCTATCATCTCCTGGTTTCAAAGCTACCTCTCTAATATACTGCAATCTGTTAGATAACTCGCCTCCCTCTCTGCCTTTATCCCCATTAAGATGGGTGTCCCTCAAGGATCAATACTTGGTCCCTTACTTTTCAACATTTTCATAAAACATCTCTACACCAACAGTCATCACTAATACAGTTCAGATGACTCCACAGTCATCACCACCTCATGTACCCCCAACATACTTACTCTTACACAACAGTCTTTCAACCTCATTGAAACATGGCTCTCAAATAACCAACTAATGCTCAACCCCAAAAAGACTAAACTTTTACTTTTCCATCCTAAATTGTTGTCTCAGCACAAATCTACATTCACCATTACATCCCTAAACAACACTACCATCATGGCTGAAACTCATACCAAGCTTTTGGATGCCACTATAGATGACCAGCTAAAGTATGACCTGCATGTATACCACTGTATCAAGAAAAACCATCAAAAATTGGGTCTATTGTACAGAAACAAAAAGTTCCTTACTGTTGAATCACAGCAGACACTTGCCCATGTGTACCTCTTTCCTAATCTTCTCTACAGTTCTCAAATGCTTATTAATTTACAGTCTAATCCCTTCTCTAAACTTGAATCTACTTACAACAAAATAGCAAGATTTGCAACTAACACCCCTCCAAAGTCTCATCACTGTCTTGCTCTTAAGTCGTTAAATTGGTTAGAATTATCTCACCATTTTCTGCTTGCACAGCTTACCTTTATTCATTCCATCAAGCGCAAACCCCTCTCCTGCCTTAGCATTTTCGCTTTAGTCTCCCGGTACAACCCTCCCCCCCATACGCTTTGAAACTCTGACCAATATTACTTAGAAATCTACAAACCCAGGAACTCTTTTGGTCAAAAATTGTATAGCTATTTCCCTACTCTCTCCTGGAACAAACTTTCCCTGTCACTTTGACAAGTAAACCAAACACACCTCTTCAAAAAAGCTTTAAAAGATTACCTTAATACTTCCTGGACATGTCCCTGTAATTATCCTACTTGAACCCTCATCCCTTTTTCTTCCACATTCCATCCCTGTTTCTTACTCCTTCTGTCACTCTTTTCTGTGGTTACTCATTCTCTTCCCTTTTATTATACTTGCACCTTCTTAGCTCACTTCTCCTATTTCTTCAGAACCGATTATTATACCAAAAACTTACTGTTTGATTGTTGTGTGCAATCCTTGTTTATTTCTGCAAGTCTACAAAAGTTTTAATGCCCTCTACTTTAGTATGCAACTGCTATGCTAGCATGAGCTGTTTGCTATTTTGCATCATATATATAATTTTTTAACTGTTCATTTGTGTCATATATTTGTGCCTGTGTACTGTGCTTGTTAAATCTTGTACCATATCTTACTGATGTAATTAATTGTTCTGCTGTGGAGCTTTTCTCCCTGCGGCTCCACTGAAAAAAAAGCTTTGGTTCAGTCGGACTATCCCTGTTAACAAATGTCAAATAAATAAATAAAACTAATCCTTTGACAGGAAGAAGTGGCAATGGACCAGCAATAAACAACCTCTTCAGGAAAACATTCTTACTTGTCAACTCTTTATCCCAGAGAAAAAGGGCAGAACATCACAAAAATGCATAAATGCAAGAAAAACCCACTATGACTTAAACTTATTCATAAGGTTTAGTAATTTAGTAAATGCTTAACAGTGCAACAGTAGAGATACAGGATTTGTTTTCTTATTATACATATTAAATCAGATGAAATTCTTTCTTTTTGTAGAAATATCTGCAGTAGTTTTCATTTGCAGAGGTGAGGGGGGGGGGGTTAAATAGGACACACATAAAGACATCCACATTACCAAATTCTGAGTAATATGCATCAGTAGTCATCATCATTATCATCATCATCATCATCATCATCAACAACCCCCCTTTTCCCCATTTTTTTCATGGGTCAGGATGTTGCATCAACTGTTGTCACCTCTTTCATTTCAGTTCCACTCTCCTAACTTCTTTGACAGTCATGCCTAACTAATGAGGATTTTCCCTCATACAATTGATCTTTTACTTGGATGGATGTCTTAATTTCCTCCGACCTTCTTCCTGTCTCTCCCATATCTTCTTCATCATATCATCTTCTCCTGTCATTACATGTGGACAACCCACAGTAATCTGCTCTCCTTGACTTTTCTGTAATTGGAGCTTCTGCTTTGGTGTCCTCATTTTTTTTACTGTCACACAGTGTGCATCTCGACATCCATCTCAGGCACTTCCTTTCCATCACCTCAAGTTTCTGCTCTACCTTCATTGCCTAGGTTACTGCACCATATAGAACACAGGTCATACCAGTGTTTAGTAACATTTTGCTCTTCAGCTTCTTTTGGCATTCTCCTGCCACACACAACCTCTGACACTCTGTGCCAGGTGACTGCAGCACATCTTTGACTTTCTCATTCACGTTTCCCTTCTCCTTAACCACCCATCCCAGATAGCAGAAGCTGTTAATGAGTACAACTATGTTTCCTTCTATCTCAGTTTTCAGCTTCTTCTAATTTCCAAATTTTCTGCCATGTCAGCTGTCTTGTATGTACTCAATTTTATTCCATGTGCCTTCACTTTTCCATTCCACTCCGCTGTCTTTTGTTGCCTCAGTCCAGCAGTTTTGTTAATCTGTTCCTTTCAACTGATCATCTTCTGCAACTATGTTATGCATTTGTTAGTTAGGAAAGAATTTTCATGTGATATAGTTTTTAATTAAAACTTACCCTGAATGTAAACCTGTTCCAGTGGGATAGAGTGATAATGTCCTGGTAGTGGTGCAAGTGCCCTAAGTTCAGATAGTTTCTGGGGCACCTGATGAAATGAACATTTGTGGAAGGGTGCATCCATCCTTGGAGAAAGCAGTAAGAGTAGGCTGTGGAATGCTGTGATACAGTGGGGGAGAAGGGGTTATGCAAATTGTGGCTTGCAGACAGGCATTATTCCTGGCAAGCTACTACTTGGTGGTGGCCTTTTCAGTGGGTGGGCAGATGTGTACATCATAGAGAGTTTGCACTGTAATACAGAGTGCACATCTCTATACCCAGGGAGTGGAGCTTGACCCATTATATAATACCCTCATAGCCAGGATTCTAGTGAGGGCACAAGCAACCCACTTAGCCACCTGAGTAATTATTCTGAAGGTCAGCTCACATTTACATAGCTTAGAGGAATATTCAGCAAGAAGGAATGAATGGACTCAAGTCCACTAGAAAGAGGCTTAATCATCAACTGGCATGAGGAAAAAACAATTAAAATATATATATATATATACTTATTTCAAATGCAGGGCTGGATTCAGAAAACTTTTCTGCATTGTGTTAAGCAAATTTGCATGATCTGCAGTGTTGCACAGGGTGTGTGCAGTTAAGAAAGCCCAGCTACATGATGTGGTCTTGCCAAATAATGTGGTTGTCTGTGCAATATGTTGATGACTGTATGCTGAGGTGCTGTGTGTAATAATGAGGACAAACAAGATGGCAGAGTGATTCAGCAATGTTTACATACCATGTTTAAACTTATCCATCTGCCCATGTAGAGGCAGAACAGATTACTGAAGAATGTTAAGGTTTGCCACACTACTGTAAATGTTAGTCTGCAAAAGGTGCTTACTGCAACTGCTATGCCCAACAGTTTGTGACATCACCATCATAGTTGCAGGGTTATCCAATCACTCTTAACATGTCATGTCCTCCATGACATCAGCATAGTGTAGCATTACCATGTGGACAAGAGCACCGTGCACCAAATCGTGGACATGTGTTGGCCTTGTCTGCAGCCCTGTGAGAGCTATGGACTACCTATCACAGTGATACAAAAATATGTAAGGGTTTACATATATTAACTACAGGGATATACTGGGGCACAGTTGGGATACCACAGGTATCTGCCGTGGGAATACTACATTAGGAGCATTTGTGATTCTCATGTACCCTAGAAGAGAGAACCAACACATTTTGGAGTTATATGATATAGTACATTCCCATGAGGTACTGGAAGCCACACAGACTGTACCCATGTTGAAATAAAGGTCTCACCTGGTGAACTGAAAAGGATGTACATGAACTGCAAAGGATATTACTACACCTATTACCAGGTGGTCTGTAATGCACAGGGTATAATCTACACTATGACTGCAGGCCACCTTGTAGCAGTCCTGGTTCCTTTTTTTGCCCAGGCACAATAGGGGCACAGTAGCTGACTTGTAGGGCTTGTAGCACATGGGGAAAAAACAAGAAAGAAACATCAATGCACATACCAATAAGTTTAAAATACATGACATATCATAGCAACACAATATCACTAAAGATTAAGACCATTTTTCACAATATCTTTCTGCAGCACTGGCTCAGTTTATAGATTGAGACTATAAGGTTTTCCGTTGCCTTTACTTAAGTTTTTAAGTACTAGATGTAATTTTTTCAATTATCTACACTACACCTCTTGATTAAACTCTGGAATACAAGATTCCTATCTTTTTATCTCCACTGTGCCTTGCTCCCAGTTTCACTTTTTACTGGTAGGTTTTCTCCTTTAATTCATTTGCTTGTTTTTTTAACCGTAATTTTTATTTGTAAATCATTTGAAGTTATATGAGGTTCTTCAATATTTAGCAGTTTCAGTATTTTCAGTTTTGATTACTATTTTTATTATTAACTTGAGCCTCCACAATTATGAATTTTTTGTTAAAATATATTAGAAACTTATTGAGAGTTCCCATTAGAATATGACTGCATCCCTGAAGAAGAAATTCGAAAGCCCTGCAAATGTTTAGTATATTTGACTTACTTAGGCACCCATCTGAGACTTTTAACATGTGAATTAAATGACTTTGGTTTGTGGACACTCCTGTTTTACTCATTGCATTTTAATGACTGACTGCTCAAAAGTTATTTAAACTATAGATGGAATTGTAACACTGCTGATTGGTGTTTTATGATCTGCTCAAAAGTTATTTAAACTATAGATGAAATTGTAACACTTCTGATTGGTGTTTTATGATCTCTCTGATAATCCAATGGGAGTGCGAAGACTGGATTCACTTTTCACCATGAAACTGAATTAAGACTTCAGCCCACACTTACACGCCTACACATACCAATTGGCTACCAGCCCTAGCCACTCCCATTCACTATACAATAAAAACAGTGACTTAACCCTGTAATCTTCTGTAACACTAAGCAGCGCTTGGATGCAGTAATAAAGGACTGTGAAATGAACTTCTAACCACCAGTTATTTGGAGTGTCTGCTATATATTTCTTGGGGATTCAATGGGACACTAGCTGACTGATAGGGCAGAGACATACCACTCTCTGGTGCATTTCCTACCTCTGTTGAGCATTTTTGCTTGGGTATACTGGTCCTGTCTTGTTTTACTGGTACTAAAATACCACTCAAGTCTAAAAGGACTAGGGCCTTTTCTTGATGCACCTACTTTCCCTTTGTGAGTTCACTCTAACATTTTGTGTTGTTCCTTCGGACCTATTATAGGGTGAGGTCTATACTCGCAGGTCTAGGCCACCTCCATTTGATTAAGTTTCATTTGTTGACATGTTGCAACCATAGACAAGGGTATGGTACTTTAAAACATATAATAGACAAATATGTGTTATGTATTCATGTAAATCCTAAACAGTGATATAATGACAATCAAAATACACAAGTGACAAATGACAACACAGATCTGATGACATGTCATTGGTTCAAGGTCTCCAGCCATTAATAGAGCACACCTAATAAGTGATCATAATGAGCATGCTCAAAAGAAACTATTGCAAACACTGCCATAACAGCATGTAAACAACACAAACGCACAAGAAAGTGTCTTATCACAGGTCCAAATACTCTCTGTGATGATTTTGTATCATGCCATACAGTATTTCTGTTAGGTAAGCCCTCATGTCCTACAAAGCTGTACAGTTTGAAGAAAAGAATTACAGTAATATATGCATGTTTGAATGAAGACATGCAATACTGAGCATTATCACAAAGAAAAAATTAAGTAATGCCTGTGAGCAACCAATGACACACTCAACATTTGCTTCTTGCCACTCTTAAGAGTGCTGCTAATGTCATAAAGAACACCCTTGAAGGGTTCACAGCATGTTCCTATTGTAATGGGTATGTATTCCCTACTTTGCGGGATGATGCCTTAAAATGTGGCCCTCTGACTGTGCCATAAATGCATTTTGATTAAGATACTCCTGTCTGACAAAGTTATCTGACAGACAGATGTTATCAGATTCAAACCCACAGGAATCATAAACAATTTGGCATTTATCCGGATTCAAACATTGACAGTACACTAAAACAAACCTGCCGTCCATGGTGTCATCTAACCACACCACATAGGAACTCCTACTTCACAGAATTCAAATATGGCAACAGATTGAAGCAAAGAAGAATGTAGGTGTTACACTTCATTATCCTCATGACAGTTTAAAATCGTATGATGTCTACATTAAATCCATTAGTCTAGTTAACAGGAAACAATAAAAAGTGATGATACAGAAGTGGGAACACATGCAGATAGTGAGAGAGACACACAAAGAATGCTATAATTTTTCTGTGAGATTTTTTAAGATCACTGGGCAAGTTAATGTTATGTTTTCCCTAATAAATAAACTGTCATGCTATGTAAAGTCAAGTGTTTTCAAAAGGGAGAAAGCAGGAGTCAGAAAGTCCAGCCATGACCGAGACATAAGCAGGGTAATAGTGGGTTAGTAAGACATGTAGGTAACACTTACACAAATAATAATAATATAATTAAAAAAATTAAACATGACTTTATATAATTTTGAGTTAGAAACCTTGACACTGTGTCAAAAGCATTCTAATTTATGCACACTTGAATTATGTCACTGCACCACACAGGAAATGTTAAAGTCTTAATTTTACTGGTTTGAATGGACATTCACAAAACAATGAGGCAAGAGAGAATGTGGGTATCAGGCTTCACTACAGTAACGACAATTTTAACATTACAGAATGTCATAGCTGTCAAACTCTTAAAGCAAGAAATGTGGACAAAGCCGTAAATAATGGGGGGGGGGGGCAATGGCCTGAAAACAGGAACCTTTTGTAAATATTGCTCTTACAACAAAATTAAGAAGTTGATAGAATAACAGGTTTTGCATTACCATGCATCTTCTGAAGGGTATGAAGTCTGAAACTCAAATGGCTGTCATTATTTTCTGAGTTCAATCCTCAACAATTTGCTATTGATTTGCAGGAAAACCACAAATTATGAGGAAACAGACCAAAAATATGAGGATAAAATTTCTATATTCCCTGAAAGTCTGGACAGTTGCGAGGTATGCGAGAATGTTTGCATTACAGCCAATAGTATAGCAAATTACCCAGTGAAGAACAGAGATGTATGTTAAGGTGTTATGTGCCATGATTTACACATTAATCATGAATGCAAGAATATTTCAGCAACATGTTTCCTAACAATATTTACAATTAGAACATTATATTTTGTGTGCATTCAACTATTCACCTTCTAAGATAAGCCTGACAATAGATAGTTCTGCAAGGCTATGCACAGTAGCAAAAAGGGCACCAGAATAATGGAGCCGAAGGCAAACACTCACAAGATTTATGTGTGTCTTGAGTAGTGTGTGACAAACGGATGCACTGCCAGTACAGCTAGCTGAAATTTTGTAAATAATTATGTCATTGGCGAATACTGAAATGATTTATACAAGATGCTTATGTTACAAATTTATTAGAATTTGATGTCATGCGTATATCAAACTGCTTTGTACAGAGCTGTGTGTTAAAAAGATATTTGTAAAGTGCTTCTCTTTGAAATGTAACCACAGCATGCCTGCTGCAGAGAACAGAAATGTACATGCACTATTGGAACTGTTTAAATGTATCTGTTTTAACAGAGGAAACTGGATGGTTAACCAGTCTAGCAAACTTTACAAAATATCTGAAATTAAATCACTTTATAGGCTAAGCCATAAAGATGCAATCTCACAGGTTTCAATGCAGCCAGAGACACAAAGACTGTACCAGGAAGCTTTCTGTATTGTCTTTGGGGTGAATTAATTGCTATCTGGAAGCATAGAGGTATGCAATTGTTTTATGACTTCCAGCACCTGCCAAAATTTTGAGCAAAAGCCCTTGTATGTGTATTTTTACAGGTAGGTGCTACGTACTGCCAGCTGCAAGCAATAGGTTTTGCATGAGAGCTAGAAGTAAGATGACAGGAAATGTCATTCTGCAAGTTATCCAACCAGTAATAGTTTAGATATTATTTTGAGAAGTCTCTTAGTGAGACAGAGCATTCCATATCCTGTCTAGGACCTGGCAAGAAGAAGAACCATTCACCACATCATCTGCCTTGCTTTATTAAGTAAGTTACTAAGGAATAGTACAATTCTCTTAGATTCAGTCACTAATATAGTGAAGCTTAGTTTATATATATATATATATATATATATATATATATATATATATATATATATATATATATATATATATACATATATTTATTTATTGTCTGAGCCTGTCCTGCAATGCTGTTTTAAATATTTCCTGTGATTCTAAACTCTGTTACTGTGAATATATATGTAGTATTGTCTTTTACTTTTTATTATTTATTATTAAATATATTTAAACCTCTCATTGTGGCTGATCTTTGTAGATATATTTAAGTTTTGAGAGTACTTGCGTATTTATTTGGTGACAATGTGTCACTCCTAACAGCCTTGCTCTTGGTCAAGCTACCATTTGCATTAATATTAATATTACACAGTAAGAATGGACACCTTTTGTTAAGTTCTTTAAAGTAGCTGTCAAGGGCTTCTGGTTGCAGTGGTAACTACCTTATTGTCTGGGCAAGAGGGGGACATAGCTAGTAAACCTGTGCCAGAATCTTCCAGGTGAATATTTCTGTGTGTGTGTGTGTGTGTGTGTGTGTGTGTGTGTGTGTGTGTGTGTGTGTGTGTGTGTGTGTGTAAATCTCAAAGACTGTGTACGTCAGCTACTTGGGCAGGGACAGGAAGCACTGGTTGAACAGAGATAGTATTGGAGGACTTGGCTTGAAACCCTGGCTGAGGACTCAACTCTATAACTGTGCCAGTGGGGAATCTAATTGGGGACCAAGGGAAAGGTAGAGGAACCAGCCCCATACTGACTGTAGTCCCTGTTTGCTCCTAAAGTAAGTTGCACTTGATGCAGAAAGTTCCATCTGGAAATACTGTGTGTGTACTTGTTATCCTCCCAGTGAATGTCCCTCCACAGGTGCCAGTGGTGAGGATTGAGGGTTCGTGATTACTGGCCCAGAGGGGGATTATCCATGTCATATGGGTTGGCAGTGGTGGGTCGTCACACCAAGGTACCAGTCCATAAACTGCATACCACACTAGACACCCTAGTGGAAAGTTACCCATAGCAAATCTTGTACACAGTTCGCAGGTGTGCCATATGTGTGAGTCAGGAAAACTGCCTGGGTTACCTGCACCCTTGGGTATTACAGACAACCTGACAGTTTATAAAGTTGTACCCTTTGCTGTTAATGTACCTCCTTCCCTGTTCAGTTGGGGAGATTTATTTATATGTGTGTGCAATCTGGGTGTACTTTTGAAGAACAAAAGTTCACTACTTCGAACTTCAAAAGTACACCCACACTAGCGCGAAAGTGCACTTTCACAAAAGTGCACTTTCACGAACCCTCTATCCCAAATGGGCTAGCAGTCACAGACCTTAGGGTTAGGGCACAGGTTAGGGTAAGGGGATAGTTAGCAGAGCTATCCCCTTACCTTGACCTGTGCCCTCACCCTAATGTCCGTGACTATCACATGACAGTGGAAGACATTCCAAATCAGGCTATGTCCTCCACTGTGGTGTGATAGTCACGGACCTTAGGGTTAGGGAATGAGTTAGGGTAAGGGGATAGTTAGTAGGGCTATCCCCTTACCTTGACCCGTGCCCTAACCCTAAGGTCCATGACTATCGCACCACAGTGGAGGACATAGCCTATTTTTCAATGTCCTCCATTGTTGTGCGGTAGGTTTGGTCTAGTGAGCTTAAGTGAAAGTGCACTTTCGTTAAAGTGCACTTTCACTTAAGTGGGGATGTACTTTCCCATTTTGAAAAAGTTAATTTTCGTTGTAGGAAAGTACACCCATGCAATCTATGACCCCCAAATCTTCATGGATGTCTGCTATTGCTTAAAATTTCTGCATGGTTCTTGCTGTCTCCTCTGGGGTACATAGGAAACAGACATGATCCCATGCATTTAGAAACTGATTTAATATTCTAGAGGCTGCGGCCTACCACACCTGTACTATATCCCCTATGGGTCTCTGGAAAGTACCTGTAGCTAGTATACATAAAGCTACCCATACCTTTGTTGCCACTGGGCTGGGTTCTCCACCATTTCCCTGAAGCCTCAGGTGCAGACAACAGAGGTTGCATATTTGTGCACCCAGTATTGCTAAACAATTTCTGTGTCGTGCAGTCCATGGTAAGTCAAATGGGGTCTAAACACCCTTCTTCCTAACTGAAGTCTGGCAGCAGCATCAACTGAATTAAAGCCTGTTATGTATGTAGTTTAATGAATACAGCAACAAAACTCTTTGGATTTCAGGGCAAATGCTACACTGCATTCACACAATTACTTTATAGGTTCTTGAATTGCTCCGTCATGTTGAATTGGTTAATTAGCATGTAATTTGCCTATTTATGCTTTCATTAGTTCATTCTGCCATTTTCCCTAGTTTTGAAGTTCTACGCTAAGTGTAGAGACATTTAATAAATAAAAACTAGCTTCCTATCATTTGTGTAGTGTGCCACAACATTTACACAATAGCTACACTTAGTGTCAGCAAACAATGAATCTGGCCCATAATGAAGTAACTGCAATATAGTGGCAACCATAAACAAAGATGTTAATTTTCCAGCCATTTCCAAGAAAATAGCACTAAGAAAGCCAAAAACTGTACCAAGAAAATAAATACAAACTGCTTAGTACTCTATTTCTGATTTGCTGAAATAACACATATAGAAATAATTTTGATCTGAATGTTTTGGTGGTAACACCATACCTCTCAACTTATCTGGTCAATGATTCTGAACAATGCCAGAAATAGTGGTGAGGGGGAATAAAATCTGGAAACAATTGTAAATATTATTACAAATCACTTAAAAATTTAACAGAACCCCAGGCTTTGTATCAACATGCATTTTCTGCATCTGAACAACAAAACGCGTAAAACTCTTAGAATTGTCATTACTGACAAACTATAAATCTTAGTGATTTTTGACCACTAGTGATTTTTCAGAAAATTAAGACATGAGAGAATGTCTTGCTATTAATGCAGAACTTTAAGACCATAAGTTCTTAGTGAAGTGTTTACTCTAGTCATGGGTATAGGGATCGATTCAGTCTACCTCCATCTGCATCCGGTGTCACTTTGAGTAAGTCACTTAACCAGACACTGCACTTGCGTTGTACCTTTACCTGGTTTAAAAAATACAAAAAGAAAAAGACAAGGCATATGTACAAGGCTAAATACTCATGTGTAACAATAAGAGCAGAGACGGATCATGGTGAAATAGGACCCTAAGCTGAGCCCCTCCCCTATAGCCATACCATACCTCTCATTTGTCCAGATTTTCACAGAATGTCCAGATTTTTGCCTCATATTTATAGTCTGTTCCTCATATTTTTTTGACAAATCCATGAAGATTGAATTCACTAAGTAATGGTGTACATTTGAGTTTCAGACTTTATATCCTTCAGAAAATGCATGCTAACACAAATATTGTTATTCCAGCTACTTTCTAGGTTTATAAACACAATATTTAAACATGTCCCTGTTTTGTGAGCTTTGCCCCATTACTTTAGGCTTTGTTCAGATTTCTTGCACTAAGAGGTTGAGAGGTATGAGCCGTGCTATTATCCCATTATTTGGCTGTCTGTCTGCAGTTAACATAAAACATTGTTGAAACCCATTAGTGTTCATACTGTTTTTATTGTTACTTTTACAATGATCACAGAGATTTGGATTTCATTTAAATATTATTGCAAAAACACTGAAGACCTTTGATGAACAAAGCAAAGTAATCTCACATTGAAGACAGACAGTGTGAACTACAGTAAACATCTCTTCCTTTGAAACTCACATTTATTTAAAATGCATCTGGCAAGCAATTGAACTAAAATGTGCAGGGATTCATAGTCAAATGGCATATAATGAAGCAATAATAAAAGACAAATGTGTGATGAATTTGTTAACAGCTTTGCACAGCCCACTGGACGCAAGTGTCTCATTTCAAGAGCAGCCCAGAACTGTGTGGTGAAATTACTTGGTCAGACTCACACTGGAAAAAGGAAGGCCAAGGGAATCAAAAGCTACACTACAAGAACTGCTGTTGCAGCTCAGTGCAATACATCTCACACCATTATGCATGCAAAATTACTCTATTAAAAATTCATTCATAGTTAATATTTAAACATTAAATGCATGGACTTCACACTATGCAGTTTATTCAGAGCCAAATAAGCATGTTGTCAACAGTCAAAAATAAGGAAACCAAGAATTGTACCCAAGGAATATGGTTCATGTGATGAAGCCCCTGTTTACTACAATCGATTCCTTCCTTTACACCCTAACTATCTGGGATGCAGGATTATCTTTTATACACACACACACACACATGCACGCACGCACACACACACAGTGACACACAGATGTGGCCATCAATTACAGCCCATTGTACATTCTGAGGTTTGTTTGCCATAATGTGAATGGCATATACATAAATAATAACCGAGAAGTGTATTTCAGATCACCATTTCTACAACAGTTTGCCAGAAAAACCACAAATTTTGCAAGGAACATTCGAATCAATCAACAATTTATTTGCTCAAAAATTCTAGACAAAGCCACAAGTCATTTTGAGTGACAAAGGCCACAGAAGTTTAAAAAAAAAAGTTACTGGAGGTCTGCCAGCTGGGTTAAGGCTTCAAGATCTTAATGAGCTGACTTATGTAATTAAGGGATTAGGGTTTGATTCTTTATACCTAGTGCGTGACTCTGATCTTCCAGTGAAAAATTCTTATAACTGGGGCATTTCACACACACACACTCACACACACACACACACACACACACACACACACACACACACACACACACACACACTTGTTGAGTTCTTCCCTCCCTCCTCCCTATTAGAAGATCTCCTGTAAGTCTCAAAATGGTGAATGCTCTCTTGTGTTTATTCTCTTGACCTGCAACACATTTCAAAAAAAATTGTATGATGTAAACTGCAACTGCATGCATGTATGTGCATGCTATTTTCTTCTATGATGTATGCTGTCATCTGTGCTTTCAGACAGGAATGTGGATAGACAAAAATGTATTATTCCTAGGACTGGAACACTCGGTGGAGGGGTGTCATTGTGTGCTTCTTTCGATTCTTTCAAGCAACATCCCTGAGTCTATCCAGGCAATTTTCATGGCTCCCAAATATGATGCACATGTGAACTGTAGTAAGGGTTTGTGAGGACCAACTTCCACAGGAACATTTCATTGGTGATGCTGGGTATGCCCAAGAAATCTGTTTCATGATAGCCATGAGAAATCCATGAATCAAACTGACCAGATACAACTGTGCACTATCACAAAACAGAAACATTAGAAAATGTGTGTATGAGCTGCTGAAGACATGCTTTCAATGCCCAGATTCATCCAGTGGTGTCCAGCAGTATGACCCTGCCATGTCCGCCAAAATACTGACTGCATATGCAGTGTTACACAATGTTATACTTAAGAAGCAGATACAGCAGGATGGTCTTTTACAAGCCCAGTAGCTTCCATCACAACAGGCAGCAGAAGCTGATGCAGACTAGGACTTAGAGGAAGAACAAGCAGTAAGGCATGTCCATGCCATACAGAGTTGGGCACAGTATGCTATGGAATGAACAAACAGGCTTCAGATTGCCCATAGGTTTCCCACAAAACTATGCAAAAGTTAAACAGATATACTAAGGTAAAAATGATGCATGCAAAAAAAAAAAGGCTATGCTTGCCCATATATACCTAGCCATACTGTGCATCAGACATAAGCAACCTATGCAACAATGTACAAAGGGCAGGGCAAAATTATCATAATTTTCCCAGATGGAGAAGGAGGCACAAGGGCATGTATCATTCACAGGGAACTGTGTGAGTGTGTCTGCTAAAGTATAGCAATAGAAAAAGTGTTTTTACAGGAAGTGTGAAAACTGGTGTGTGTGTGTGTGTGGGGAGGGGTAGTTAATGGCAAGAAGGACCAGGATCAGTGGATGTGTAGGATATAATGGGAACTGTAGTCAGATGTGTGTATCTCTCAGGACACAGCCTCAGCAACTTGGTGTAGCACTGCAGCTGGTTCTACTACACCTGTCCAAGGCATGCATGACAGAAGGTCCATCTTCCCATGCACACCCCCACTCACAACATGAGGATGATAATGGCCACAGCCATGACTATGAGGATACCCTCTCCTGCATGCAGACATCTCCACAATAGATGGAAGTGCTATCAGTGCAAAAGTGGGATTTCACTTATCCAGGGTCATACTGGCTAACATCTGTGTATGTGACAGATGGCTGGCTGCAAGGATGCCACATGCCCCTGCCTGACAAATCAGAGAAGACACTGCACTATCCAATGTATAATTCAGTCTATCCAAGAAATCGCACATACGGTACAAGTAGTCCCATAAGTCAGCAGGTACAGTTTTGATCACCCTCACTATCTCTTCCATGGCTGTGATAGTAATAGGCTGTAGCTCCATGGTGGTCTTGCACATATGCTGGGTTGCGGCTACTGACACACTAATCGCAGTGGAAAGGTAGTAACCATATCTCTGGTGAGCATCATAACCAACCCCCTGTGTGGACTTCCCTACTCAGGAATGCTAGGGGCAGATTCAGTTATCTGTCTATTGGGAGTCAGCATGCTTTCCTCATCTATAGTGTCCCCATCAACCAGTCCACTCTCAGATGTTTGCATGTTCTTTGTATCTGCAGGCATAGAGACATTTTCCATGGTTTGTGTAAAGGAATGCAGTGCTTATCCTACACTGTCAAACACTCACACATTCTGTACGCATGACTGTATCAGCTCACCCCAGCTATCATTATCAGATGGGGAAGTTCCACAGTGCTAATGCATGATAAAGAATCACCTGTGAATACACCCAAGGACAAATGTCCTGTGTAGGTATGACTAAGCACTACAACTACATTACACATGCAACAGACAGTTACACAACTAGAAACATGAGAAACATTGATACCTCGCTTATTGGATTAGCAATGTACCTGTATGCCATAAGTCAAACAGACAGAATGAATGAAATTTAGAGGGACTATAAGGGAAGAACTACATACCTGGTGCATCTGCAATTGAAATTCTCTAGGGCCTGTCAAGCTGTGCCCCAACATTTAGCACAACAATGTGGCCTTGTTTTTAGGCAAGGCTCCATTGCCATGGAAAACAATGGAGTTAACAGCCTTTTCTCAGCATTGACCTTAGTAAACCTTAAACTAGTGCTCTCCTACTAGACAATATAGTATGTTGTAGCTATCCTTGATCATTAGATACCTGCATCCAAACTTTTTAAGGTAATGTGTCATTATTTATGTGTACTGAGCTCATATCCTCAACAAAACAAGCATATAACAGCAAATGGACAGCAACACCTAACCATTACACTAGCACTGTTAAAAAGATTGTGGCTAATTACATATGTGCAAGGCACAGAACAATATAATAGTATCGAACATTACTCACAATATGAGTATATGTGTGCAGCTACCATGTATCTTAACAATCCTGCATGGTGCTATGTTCAGAGCACATACAGTTTAACCTGCAATACACTTTTGGGAAGCACATTTATAACTACTGACAAAAAGTGATATCTCTTATATGCCTTAGAGTAAACAGCAGACCAAAAGCTACCATTGTGCAAAAAAGCAAAAGAGTAAAAAGTAGCATTTACCTTATTTAAGCAGTTATCATCTTTAGCAGGAATATTTGTTCAAACAACCCTTAGCAGGATTCAAACTATGGTAACATCCATTTTCTTCCCTAGAGTGATGAGGAAGTGAGCTCTTTCTAGCACTTATATTGTACACATTCAACCCCTCTGGGTGTGAGGATTATACTGATTAGGGCTCATGCCATTACCATTTCTGAATTGCTTAGTTTGTGTGATGAGTGCACCTGGTAAACATGCAGATTTCAGTACAATGCCATGCACATGCCTGAGCCCTTGTGCACAGCCCTGCCCATGTTTAATCACTCTCTGCTTTTGGAGATGGAGGGATGTCATACCATATATAAGCATCTGAAGATTCAGTTGCTGTAGAGTATTGTACTCTCAACAGCATACACAGGGAAGAAGGACTGCCATGTTTCATAACTTAAAGTGCCACTGGAACCATTCTGATACACTATTTATAGTTTATGAACTTGCCATTTTCTGCACAAATGAGATACCCATCAATACCCATTGGTGCACAGTGGATGAGGCATGCAAGACCTGCTTTTGGTGCCAGTTCCCTTCCGTTTTTCCTGACATTCTTCAAGGTAAGACATCATGGCAGGAGAAGGAGAGGGAAGTGCTTCTTGTAGAGATCTGAAGTGGCATGTGGAGGATTCAATAATATTTCTGCATCTCCTCACCTGCATTATAAGCAGAGACTCAAGCAGGAGGTCTATGAAGGGCCTCAGTGTAATGCTGAAGCCTGGATTAGTTTGGGCAAGGCTGTCACCACTGCAACTGGCACCCCAGACATGGGGGAACAATGGTGGCATCACTATAGGGACATGAGGCGATGATGTTAGGCATCGGGCACCACCTATGTACAGACGAAGTATCAGGTTAACTTGTAAACTTGTGCTGTATGCCATCCACAAATGTTACTATGTTTACTCTTATTATGTCTCTAGGAATGAAAACATCAAAAGGAATAAGTAGATGCACAGGACACCTAAGAGCACCTTCATGTGGTGTATGTGTCCTAAATATGCTGACTTTTAATACTAACAGCAGTAGGCATTAAAATGCAATTATATATATTTCAGACAGCATTGCCACATCTGCCATTTTTGCACAGGTTACAGGTATTGGCATGACTGTGAAATATAAACAGTGCAGTTCTGCAGGCCGCCTCCTGTCTAGCTGGACAACTGAATCTTCACATTAAGTGTTTTTGGTTTCACATTGTGAGCATGACTGTGGGTTAATTTCCTTTCACTCCCATACAGTTATGTTAATTATTATCTTGCCGGACATGTGTGTGTGTGTGTGTGTGTGTGTGTGTGTGTGTGTGTGTGTGTGTGTGTGTGTGTGTGTGTGTGTGTGTGTGTGTGTGTGTGTGTGTGTGTGTGTGTGTGCGTGTGTGTGTGTTTGGGTGTTTGCGTCTGTGAACTTCCCTTTTTCCCCACTATACTTCAGTCTCAAAGTTGGTATATATTATTAGCAGGAGGTGTGGGTGGTGCAAAGGGGCTTGCCCCTGCAAAATATTTATACATTTATTTATTTGTTTGTTTATTCAATACATTTTAAACTTTTGAATTTGATTGCATGAGGTTCAGTTAATGTCAGAAATCCATGTGTGTGCCAATGTGTGGATGTGTTTAAGTTAGTTCAAGGAAAGAAAGTTTTGTTAGAATGGACTCCAAGCAAGGGCAGAAATGCACTGACTGCTTGATCTATCCCACAAAAAAAAAATACAATACAATACAAAAACTGTGTTTTTCCATGAGTGGCAAGCTCTGCTGTATAATTCTGAAACACTAAAACCACTAAATCTGAGATCAAACACACACACACACACACACACACACACACACACACACACACACACACACACACACACACACACACACACATATTATTGTATTCATTTAACATTTGTTTACCATGGTAGTCCAGCTGGGGGAATACCCATTTTCAGAGGAGGCCCAGGAAGAAAAGCTCCAGAGACAGTTTAAAAAGTATTTAGTGAAAAACACAAGTTAAACCCATTATAAGAATTATATACTTCATGTAGTACATAATGTTGCATGGGATACAACATTTAAAGTAAAAGTAAGGTACATTGAGTTTTCTAGATTACAAAGTTTAGAAAATAAAGTAGTTTTTGAAGTACACTACACTAACTAAGCAGTGTGAGGGTTATGAACAAATACATCAAGTAGAAGAGGGGCAGAACACCTAAGTGAACAGTATGTAAATTAGAATAACTAGCATAGAGGGGAAATTAGAACTGGAGAGTAGAGTAGAGGAAGTAGTGTAGAGGGGATGTAGAACTGGAGAGTAGAGTAGAGGAAGTAGTGTAGAGGGGATGTAGAACTGGAGAGTAGAGTAGAGGGGATGCAGGACTGGAGAGTAGAGGAGAGTAGAGGGGATGTAGGACTGGAGAGTAGAGTAGAGGAAGTAGAGTAGAGTGGCTGTAGGTCTGGAGAGTAGAGTAGAGTAGAGGGGAGGAGAGTAGTATATATATATATATATATATATATATATATATATATATATATATGTAATACATGGAGACAGATTTTATATATAGATAGAGATACAGATAGATTACATACATAATATTAATTATTTAATGATTACATATTAGTGTGCATTTTATGAAGTTGGTGAATTGCTACAGTTGTCAACATTTGACATGAAAGTATTTTAAATAGAAATTAACTGAATAAAACAATTTATTGTTTTATTTTTATGTGAAGATGATTGGCATATTCTATACTGATAAGAAAGAAAGCAGTCAGGGAGAGTGTAGTATTCCAAAGGATGCAGTTTATGTAAGTGGAAGCTGTAAGGATTTTTGAATGAGTTTTCATCTGGAAGTTAGCTTTGCTGTGTTGCTGTTGTTTTTGTGCTGAATGCTCATTCTCCAGTTGGGTTTTTAACATGTTTATCCAGAATGGAGGTGAATTTGGGAAGGAAAAAAAGTTTGTCATTTTGGTGTTCTGGCATGTTGGCATGCCTAGACTTTGGGGCAGGGGGACTTCATTTTAGAGGTGTTTCTGCTGCTGATTTGGAGTCCCAGGTTTGGTGTTTGGCAGTACACAATAGGATATGGAACATCTATGATTGGGACATTTATTACAAAAAGAAAGTTTGGGGGCCCCAATTACAAAAGACCTGCTTTCAGTGTAAGTGTTTTACTTCAGTGCAAATTCTATTTAAAAGGATGCTTACATCAGAGGCCAGATTACAAAAGTACAAAAAAAAACCAACAAAAACTCCAGTAAAATCCCAAATAAGTTTAGTAGATAGCGCACTCTAGTGCCTTGGCTACAAAAAGCCTTCAAGGAGTAAAATGATGCACATTCAGTAGGATTATATAACAATAACAATCACACAATCCATCAATCAGTTAAATCATTAAATAATTAACCAAGTAAATAATTACAGTTTTACCAAGACTTCATGTTTTAAAATGTGAAATTGTTTGCGTACTCTACAAGTTACATTTAATAATTTTTTTTCTGGTGATAAGAGTGGCAAGAATGACATATCAGTAGTTAGTGAAATTGATTCTGCTCAGGAATGTTTAGATAATGAAGAGGATAGTTTCTACTCCTGTAATTCAGTCATGGGGAATAGCTCTGAATCAAATGCATATTGTTTGTTTAATACTACCAATATTGTATGTAAAAGTTCCTTTATGCCTCCTTTTAATCATGAGGGAATTTGACAACTTTCAGCCATGCTAACCTACACAGTTGAGTTAGCATATAATGATTTTAGAGTAAGAAGTATATTGTGTAATATACTTTAACTAAGGCTGAGTGGAATGCTTTACAGATGTTGTGCAAATGGGATAATTTAGTCATTAAACCATCCAATAAAAGTAAGTTGTGGTCATGCATTATGCACAATGTCTGCAAATATGTTATGAACATGTTAATGACAAAGCTGTCTATGAAATAGTTAACATGGATGTATATAGATTAGCTTTAGATAAATATGGTGAGTTATTACATAAAGGATTTAGACTAGGATATTTCTCTAAAAATGATATTGAGAAAAAGTTTTATGTAGAAGACTGTAAGTTGGCTACATTGTATTGCTTGTCAAAAATTCATAAAAATAGTTCCAATCTGTCATGATGCCCCATTGTATCAGCTTTCAAGTATTTTTTACATAATGTAAAAGCAGTAGTCCATGAGTATTTGTTGCCTTTTGTTATGTAACTTCCACCTTATAAGATAAGATACTGCTGAGTTTTTGGAGAAACATTCTTATGAACAATGGACAGATGACATGTTTTGGATCACATCAGATGTAAAGAGTTTATATACTAATATCAAACATGTTTTTTGTCAATGAAGGTCTTCATTTCTTTTTGGGAGCAGCCCCTTGTCCAATTACACTATTGAATTATTGCATTTTTGCTTGGTTAATAATGTTTCTGAGTTTAGTAATGTTATATATCATCAGATTCAAGAAACAACAATGTGGGCACCCTTTACCCCAATGTATGCAAATCTTTTAATGGGTTTATTTGAGTTAGAGCATTTGCATAAGCATGATTTTGTACATAAGCAAGTAGTACATTACTTAAGATATATTGATGATTTGCTTTTTATATGTAGAGGTGGGTCTAATAACATGTCTAAGCTTGTGGATTATTTGCAAAATAATATATTAGTTTGAGTTTTGATGGTCTTCAATGTGGAAAATATGTTATATTTTGCATTTGAAACTGAAAGGTTGTGCAGATGTTCAGATCAAAACTTCAGTGCATAGCAAATTTGAGGATGGTGGACAATTACTCCATGGTCATAGTTGTCATCCCCCCTCATTTATTATATGCTTTACCTTATGGGGAGTTTTTGAGGCTACACAGATTATGTAATAACTATTTAGATTTTTTTGAGGAAGCTCAGAGGATGGTGTATATGTTTGTAACCAGAGGCTATGATGAAAAGATGGTGGAGGAATTTTTGTGAAAAGTAAGTGGGGTAAGTTTTCCCTCTGATAAGAGAAGTTCTGAGGATCGACTGTCATTCACTAATGATGGAGGAGTTTCAGCAGACATTAGTATAAATAAAAATATATATATTTTGTGACTACATATTTCACTTTTAGTGAACAGCTAGTCTTTTTCGTGAAGTATTATTGTTTTCTTTTATATAACTTGGGGATTTATCTGGAGTTTTATACAGGTGTTCTCTTATTTCCTATAAACATGGGAGACCTCTGAAAGATATGCTAGTCGATAATATATTTTCATTATCAGTTAGTTTGATGCTGGAAGATCATTTTCTTTTTGGTACCATTCCATGTGGCAGTTGTTCTAGCTACAAATATATTGCAGGTAACTTTTAGAGGATTATTCGTCTATTTTTTAAAACTAATGGGAAGTATAGCTGTTATACAGAAGGCATTATTTATGCATTAAAATGTTTATGTAATCTTTTTATGTGGGGAGAGCAACAGAGTGTTTAAGTTAAGGCTACAAGAACATGTTAAGGACATTAAGAAATGTAGACTTGAGAGTCCCATTGCATAGCACTTTAAATGTATCATAATTGTGATCTGGTAGGTTTAAAAGGTATTATTTTGGAGAAGGTACATTTTAAACAGGAAGATGATGTAGGGATTAAACACAAATTGTTATTTAAGGAACAGATTTTTTAAAAGTATAATACTTGAAATTTCCTCAGGTCTGAATACAGAGTGTAACTGGAGAGTTTTAATATAATTATTTAATTTAATTAGTTAGTTGGTTAATTACTGATTGTTGGATTGTGTGATTTTTATTGTTATATAATGCTGCTGAATGTCCATCGTTTTACTCCTTGAAGACTTTTGTATAACTGCGGTGCTAGAGTGTTATCTTTTAAACTTCTTTGAGGTTTTGCTGGCCTTTTTTGTTGTTTTTTGTATTTTTGAATATCTGTGCCTTGTTGTATCAGGTACTTATGACCAGATTGCAAAAGACCTGCTATCAGTGTAAGTGGTCATTTACACCGACAGCAAGTCTTTTAGAATCTGGCCCTAGAAGTTATAAACAAAAGTTCTGAATATTGTTTTGTATTATTTTTAAAACTGCCTAAACTTTGTTTTTATGTTGCAGACAATTATGTGCAACACATTTGATTTCTTGTTCTTGCTGTTTTGAATTAAAATATTTTTGATTGGAATATTTTTGTAATTTTCATTAAGTTTTAAGGACTTTGCTACTATTTAAGTGAATGTATAATTGATATAATTATAGCTACTTGGATCATATTTAAGGAATGGCAAGCTTATTGGAATGGTTTCAGTCTTGGAAATTAAGAATGGACATACTTGAGCACTTCCTGATTTTCTATTGTAGCTTTTTGTCATTTTGCAATCATTCTTCTGAGTGATTTTTTTCCTTTAAATTTAAGTCCATTACAGTCAGTTTCAAATAAAATGGTATATCATTTGAGTTTTTCTTTGTTTTTGTTTTTAAGGTGCTCAGGAAAGTAAGCTCCCTAATAAACATGATCTTGTACTTCAAAGATAAATGCTAGCCCGATATTTCATATTTACTGTGTTGTTATATGAAACACATCAGGCCAGTGTTAAAACTTTCTTAACCACCTGTTATTGTATGATACTGTCTTCACCTGTATGTTTTTTGAAGCAAAAACTCTGCTCTCACATGGATAGAAACTTTAGTTGACTGTCAGATTTCATTCTTTCTTGGTAATATACTAAATTACTATGCATCAGTTTACTGTTTTTTTTCTAAACCCCTTGCATACTTATTTTATTTTCTTATTATTACTACATTATTTTTTGCAGTTACAGCTGTGATAAAAATTAGTTCATAATCTTGACGCAGTTATAGCTATTCTGCCAGGTTTAAAACTCATAGAGTAATGCATCCCCTAATCTTCAGAGATGATATTTCTAAACATTAAGGAATGGTCAGTGTGTCCTTTTGGTCCATCCTTTATAAATAAACGCATCTGGATTATTTGTCTTATGATTTAAATAATCAAGTTCAACAGTTCTGTCTCCCTTGTACCATCAGGAATATCCTACTAATATTGTTGACAAAGTCAAGTTCACTATGAGAGTTCCCATTTCAAATCATAAATATGGTGACAGACACATTATTACTCTAGGAAGTGGAAAATAAATATTACAAACTAATATATTATATCTTAGGTGTGTTTGTGAAACACTTGTCAATCTTTTTGTATGAGGCTTCAAAGAATAAAAGTAATAAGCTTTAGTAATATCATTGCGATAGGTAACCTGTTCTGATTATTTTTGTCAAAATGAAGTAAACAATAACTATCTGGTGAAATATTTGTCTGCAGCAATGGTGTAAGCTGTTGCTCCCTCCAAGCCATTTGTTACAGCTTCAACAAGTTAAAACATGACTGTAAGGAAACTGAGCAACCATATGAATGAAGCCAGGAAAATAGCCCAACAATAAACACTAGAGACAATGGTTAACAATAAATAAAATGCAAATATAATTACATTAAGTAATTAGAGATTTAATTCCATCAGTCACTGCATGATAAAACTGAACATTTGCCTTACAGATATTGATCATGACAACAACATTCTAAAATACATTTGTCAGACACATTCTATTAGTAATCAGCATTCAACATAAAACAGTTCTTACCTTTAGTAATGCATGAGGATATTAAAAGGAAGACAAGGCTAAATGCGGTGCCCTGATACTGCATGTTTTAACATGTGCCTTTCGTTACAAGTTAGCTGAATGGAGAGTGAATATATAATGGCATAGACTTTGTACAACAGGACTGCTACTGATAAAAATCCAGCACATATGAAAGAGAACAGCTGACATAAATAGAGTAAGGAACTTATTGCATCCTAAAGCAGTAATGCTCTCAGACACTGACAAATTAAGATCTCTGCAGAATGCCTGTCTCACCACACAACACTGTACTTGCAGTTTAACTTAAAAAAGTCTGTGCATAACTAGGTTGCATTGAAAACTGTACTGTACTGTAGCAGTTTATTTTATTTTGTTCCTTCATTTAGTTTGATTTATTTTATTTCATTTTATTGGGCAGAGCTTTTTTTTCGTTGCTTTTAATGCAGATACAAACTATAGTTCTCAAGCTGGAACACAAGTATGCCAGGTAGGAAATGTGAGAAAAAAACTAAAACAAAGGGAACTAGATAGTCACAAGAATAAGAAGAGTATGAAGAAAAAGTCTGAGAAATGATAAACCTTCATAAAGACTAAAACAAATCCCCTCCCTGCAGTATAAGTTTCCTTCCTTTGCCATTTTATTTGGGAAGTAATCAAATAAGCACAACAGGATATAGTAAATAAGAACACAGACAGAGGGTATGCCAAAATAGTTAGCAGAATGCCCCTCATTATAAAGCCATCAAAATACTAAATCATCAGATGACATTATCCTGTTAAACATTTCCACTACGGATCCCTGAAGCACATTTCCATGCCTGAGCAATTATGCTTGATGCAAGCATGTACTGTAGTCCAAATTCCCAGATCCACAATTCCATGACATGGGACAGAACTAGTGATATAGTGATTAGCTCTGTTACATTACAGCTATTGGGACACTCTGCTCCTCCTATCACTCACCTTCTCAGACACGAGCTCGTGCACAAACCCAGGTCATTAGTTAAAAAAGTGCTAAGCTGCTATAAATGTAAGGATGGCAGCACAGACACACATTAACTCCTTAATATACATTGCTAACAACACATAACTAAAGTTCAGGAAAAAAGTCATAGCTAAAATTAGAAAGTACAAAATGAAAAAAAAGATAAAAACAGTCATATCAAACTATTTTGAAAACTAAGAGGATTAATTAAGTCCAACAAAGCAAATTTTGAGAAAAGATAGCATCCCAGGCCAAGGACAACCATAAGGCCTTCTTCAGCTAAGTCTGAGACCTCCAAGGCAGCAGACAACAGTTTGCCAAACTGCTGGTAAATGGGGTAACATTCAAAGAACTGCAACTGGGAGATATAGCAAATCTTCTGGCTGACAAATTCAGTTCCAACTCTAACCCCCCCCCCCCTCCAACCCTCAGCCACCTCCAAGGAAATATCATCTAACAGAGTGGTTCCGAAACATTGCAAGCTAGAAGACCCTTTTAATAAAGAAACTTTTTGATGGACCTCTATATTTTGGAATCTGTTACTATTAATAAATAATTAATGTTAAAGCAACATTTGAATTGTAAACATTACTTTTATTTTAAAAGATTACAATTCAAACAGACTCCAGCTTCTAAAATTGTCTGATGTTCTAAACATGTATTATTAAAAACAAGGTGAAATGGAGCTTCAAAATATTTAGTGAAGTATCTATAATACATTTCCAGGGAGGTTTGCTGCATCTTCTATTCAGCCATACAATAACAGGGCAGTGGCCACATAGTGCTAGATTGAGAACAGATGTCCAGTATTTTGAAAGACAAGATTTTAGTACTAATCAAGATGGGATGGGTCAGGATGGTGGATTACACAGAAGCTGTGTCACACTGCAATCTGCAAGTAAAGTTTTAATGGAAAAGTAGAACTTGAACACAAATTTAGGTTAAAATCATTCATAATTATGAAATGTGAATTAATGTGAGATGGTTTAAAAAATAACACAAGTGTAATGGAAGAAACTGGTGACATATTAACTTATGATAACTATTAATTTTTTGTTTGTTTGCAAAGAAAACAATCAAAAGGATCACAGTCAGACTGGAATGTGAATGCTCTGTGATGAAATGATGTTAACAATTTCCAGGCATAGATAATGGACCAGTCTATGTGCTTTAAACCATACTACACAAGTTTTATTTGGGTTCATATAATAAAGGGAGCTTCTTGGCCAGTGGAAAAAACAAAATTCAAGATTGTTTTCAGTTCAGGATTTTACAAGGTTGCTTCAGTTCAACAGACTATATAAGAATTACATAAGAAATTCAAAATAGAGTTCTGGTAGTAGTTTAAGTACCTGCCAGGCCAGACGTACAGTGCAGAGGTTGAGATGAAAGGAAAGTTTCTTGTTTGGATGCAACAGCTGCTGCAGTGGTTACATAATCTTTCACACATCCTTCTAAGGTTAGCACACCACTTTACAATCAAGAAATATTCACAGAAACAACTTCCACTAATTCAGGCCTTCATACTCTCCTAACACTTGCACTTTAAATAAATGTAAACATTTTCAGCTTGAAGCAGCTTTTCTCAATGACAGCATCTGCAGACCTTTTCCTGAGAAGAAGGTCTTGCTCTGCCTTTCAACAAACAGTTGTAATAGAGATTTTTTTTAACTTACCCCTGCAAACAGACACACACACACACACAAGGCCATGCGCTCTGAGACCACAACTTTTCCACTAAAAAATATTGCACCCCATTTCACTCGACCTCTTAGTTAGCCCAAGAAATCTGGACAAAGCCACAAATAATGGGAACACAGTCCCAAAAATAGGGACACATTTTAAATATTGCTCTTACAAACAGAGAAAAATGATACAAAAACAAGTTTTGCATTAGTATTAATTTTTTGAAGAATATGAAGTCTAAAGCTCAAATGTCTGCCATAATTTTCTGACTTTGGTCCTCAATGATTTGCCAGGAATTTGCCAGAAAAGCGCAATTTTATGAGAAACAGACCAAATAATATGAGGCAAAAGTCTGGACATTCTGCGAAAACCTGTACAGTTGAGTGGCATACTACCAACCTTTTATGCACACACACACACACACACACACACACACACACACACACACACACACACACATGCCTCTCTTCTTCTTAAACAAACACACACACACACACACACACACACACACACACACACACACACACACACACACACACACACACACATACACACTCAAGGCAACAAGTTCTGCATTACTACAAATTGTCTTTCTGTAGGATATGAAGTCTAAAGCTCAGCCCTCAATGAATTGCCAGGGATTTGCCAGAAAAACTAAATTTTATGTGAAGCAGACCATGACTATGAGGCAAAAGTCTGGACAGTGGACAGATATGCCTTCAATTCAAGCCTTACAAAAAAAAAAAAATACCTTCAGGGTCTTTCCAAAAGATCGTCTCAATCAGCTCTGCAGTACGGGTAGTAGGAACCAACCAGCATAAAACAACTACATTAACTGTCTGACTGGAGGGAAAGTAACAGTTCATTTAAATTTCCTCCACGTTCCAACTGTCAGACAGAAAGCACAGGGCAAGCAAACAATTGTTCTGTGTCAGCTGCAAATGAGGAAGTTATTACTTATTATTCCTCGATAAAATCCCAGGGAAAGCAGCTGGTTAGCCATGAATGCAGAATCTTTGTTGTTGTTCACTGCAGAAGTAAGAAATTGAACTCCACGGACCCCTTGAATTCATCATATGGACCCCTAGGGGTCTGCAGACCACAATTTCTGAATCACTGATCTAACATAATCCAACTATCAGTATGGAGAAAGTCTTAGATGTTCCCTCTAAAGCCAAGAGTACAGCTTTGATGGGCCCCAGTATTATCCCTGGATGCCTCCTAAATAGCCTGAAATATGATCAGTTAGGCCCTATTGCTTTATTATTCATCTATTTACTTTGAACAGGCTTTGTGCCATATGAATAGAAGAATGCAATAGTCATCCCTCTGCACAAAGGTAAACCATCAATAAGTCCCGGGAAGTACAACCCAGTAGTCTGACTAGCCTCATATGTGCAGCCATTGAAAGAATTATCAAGAAATTGATTAACAATGACATCGAAAAGCTTCAGACACTGGACCCAACCCAGTTTGATTTTGTCAAAGTCAGATCATGCCTACTGAATCTGTTGGATTTCTTTGAGAAAGCCATCAAGGTAGTGGACGAGGGCAAAATGGTACATGCTAACTACCTTGACCTACCTAAGGCATGTAATACAATACTCTACTCTGGCATTGTAAACAAACTCACAGAATTAGGAATAAACCCCTCTATAACTCACTGGATAGCCAGCTGGTTCACAGACAAGACTCCTGAAGTTAGGATTAGTAGAGACCACCTCCCGAAAGAGGTCAGTCACCAGGGATATCTCCCAGGGCTCTTTGCTGCATCGACTTCTCTTTGACATCTGTTTTCCAGAAATCAAACCCAATGTCAAGGGTTTCTGGCTGTCCAGGTTTGCAGATGATTACAGGATAGAATCAATCAATAGAATCTCCCCAAGATAATAATATCTTCCAGGAAAGTTTTCACACAGACAAATGACTGGTGCCTAAAACACAGCTTAAAACTCAGTGCCGAGAAATGCATAATAGTACCTTTTTGGAAGTCAGACAGCCAAGGAAACCACCTCATTGGCAAAACACTCCTAAACATAGACACTGAATGACATGTCATTGACTAATAATCTGCAATCAACCAGATGCCTATAAAAAGGGAGTAACACGAGAGTAATTTATTTTATTTTATTTTATTTTTTTCTTGTTTCTTTATTTTCATTTGTTAGCCAGTGTAGACAACTGACCCAATTGGACCATTTTCAAGATCAGCTATGGAAAGTACAGCAGATCAAAGATAACAACGCTGACAGTTTTAATGAATGCATGTGGAGATTCCATCACACAGGCTAAAATAAGCTTATTTTACTAAATAACAACAACTTAACTACTCACTGGTGTTAACATCACTGCTATGAACTCCCATGACTGAAAGTAGCTATAGTAACTATATAGTTATACTTTCAAATCTGAAAATACTGAAACATCAAATTTCAGCATCATCATCTTCTTTTGGCTGTTACTGTTAGGGCTCGCCACAGCAGATCTTCTGTTTCCATTACTTCCTGTCCTCTGCATCTTGCTCTGCCACACCAACCACCTGCATGTCCTCTCTCACCACATCGATAAACCTTATCTTAGGCCTTCCTCTTTTCCTGTTACCTGGTAGCTTCATCCTTAGCATCTTTTTCCCAATATACTCAGCATCCCTCCTCAGCAAATGTTCAAACCAACATAATCTTGCCTCTCTGGCTTTGTCTCCAAACCTTCCAACCAGGTCTGACCCTCTAATATACTTATTCCTAATCCTGTCCACCATTGTCACATCCAGTGCAAATCTTAACATCTTTAACTCTGCCACATCCAGCTCTAACTCCTGCCTTTTTGTCAATGCCACTGTCTCCAACCCATATAACATAGCTGGTCTCACTACCCTCTTGTAGACCTTCCCTTTCACTCTTACTGGTACTCGTCTGTCACAAATCACTCCTGACACTCTTCTCCAACCACTCCATCCTGCCTGTACTCTCTTATTCACCTCTCTTCCACACTCACCATTACTCTGAAATATTGATCTCAAGTATATAAACTCATCCACCTTCGCCACCTCTACTCCTTGCATCCTCACCATTCCGCTATCCTCCCTCTCATTCACACACATATATTCTGTCTTAGTCCTGCTGACCTTCATTCCTCTTCTCTCTAGAACATATCTTCATCTCTCCAGGGTCTCTTCCACCTGTTCCCTACACTCACTACAGATCACAATGTCATCTGCAAACATCATAGTCCACAGGGACTCTTGTCTGATCTGGTCTGTCAACCTGCCCTTCACCATTGCAAATAAGAAAGGGCTCAGAGCTGATCCTTGACGTAAACCCATCTCCACCTTAAATGCATCTGTCACTCCCACAGCAGACCTCACCGCTGTCACACTACCCTTGTACCTATCCTGTACCACTCTTACATACTTCTCTGACACTCCCAACTTCCTCATACAATACCACAACTCCTCTCAAGTCTACAAAAACACAATGCAACTCCTTCTAACATTCTCTGTACTTCTGCATCAACACTCTCAGAGCAAACATCACATCTGTAGTGGTCTTTCCTGGCATGAAACCATACTCCTGATCACTAATCATCACATTCCTTCTTAACCTAGCTTCCACTACTCTTTTCCATAACTTCATGCTGTGACTGATCAAAGCATCTCAAGACAAAAATGTCAAAAGTGCAGTTATTCGAAACTGCATTTTAATGAATTTTAAGTTATCGAATCTGGGGTAGTTGTGGTGCTGTGCTTTTGTTATAGTTTGTTGTCTCTTTGAGGTGCAGTTTGGTCTGGGATTTAGAAATGGCAGCCAATGTGTGGTTATATGTGGAGTTCAGGTAGGTGTTCAATGTTTAAGGGTTTTGGGTAGGACTGGGTAAGTGTTGACAGTGGTGATTTTTTATACATGTGTAGTGTGTGTAGAGGTGTCTTTGTTGTGTTATTCATGGTAATGTGACCTTGGGGTTGGTATATATATAAGTAGTGAGGGTGTGGGGGCACAGCGGCTTGCCTATACATAGATTAGTTGGGTTTTGTCTGTGCGTGTGTGTTGTGTCATTTTGTTATTGTGCAGGGAGGAAGGTTGTGCATGTGTTTTTGTTTGTGTGGTGGGGGGTGTATTACAAAACAGAGTGTCATATACTACAAATTCGGTAATATGAACTTTCAATATAGTGACGTTTGTTTTTTTTAATTTTTTGTTGTAGCATAGTTTCAACATTTTTGTCTCCAGATACTGAAATCCAATATTTCAGTATTTTGAGATTTGAAAGTAAAATCATGCCTTTCTCTCTCTCTCTGTCTGTCTGTCTCTCTCTCTCTCTATATATATATATATATATGGTTCTACCTGAGATAGTCAACACTCCAGAACACAGACAAGCGAATCGCGAGCGCCAGAAGATCGACAATGCAGAAGACCGACGCGACAGATTAAAACACTGACGCCGAGGATGCCGACATGGGAAAAGGCTGTGTAAGTATGCGGTAGTGACGGACGTTAGGGTGCGAGTAAGGTAAGTGTGGATAGGGGTGGGTTAAGTGAGTTAGGGTTAGGGAGCGGGTCAGGTAAGTGTGCGGTAGTGATTGTGTTTGGGTTAGGGGCGGGTTAAGTGAGTTAGGGTTAGGGAGTGGGTTAGGTAAGTGTGCGGTAGTGATAGTGTTTGGGTTAGGGGCGGGTTAAGTGAGTTAGGGTTAGGGAGTGGGTTAGGTAAGTGTGCGGTAGTGATAGTCTTTGGGTTAGGGGTGGGTTAAGTGAGTTAGGGTTAGGGCACGGGTTAGCTCAGTATGCGATAGTGACGGACCTTAGGGTTAGGGTTTGGGTTCATAGGTTCATAGGTTCATAGGTTGGTACTAGGCTATCAGCCCTAGGGCCTATACAAGCCTAGCCATAACAATTCCCTGGCTATTTCTTCCCACATTATTTACTTTCCTGGACCCCTGTCTAGCAGGGTGACTGACGTGATCCCTGGGGTGAATTTCCTTTCTCCCATCCAAACGTCAAGGTTCCTCTTGAAGAGGTCCAAAGAGGCACTCTGCTTGACGTGTATGGGCAATCTATTCCAGAGTCTGGGGAGTCTCTGGGTCAGGAACCTATCCCTCCAGCATGTTTTGTTTATTGTGATGACAAGGTTTAGATCCCTGGAGCGTGTAGCTCTGAGGGATTGGGATTTCTTTAAGTGTAGCATGTCCAACAGCTCTGGGTTTGACATGGCCTTGTATGTTAAGCAGAGATCGCCTCTGAGTAGACGATATGCGACAGAGTATAGCTGGAGTTTTTTAAGGCGGTCAGCGTAGGGCATCTGCTTTAGGCCTGCAATTCTTTTAGTGAGGTATTTCTGAGGCCTTTCCAGTTGTTGCAGATGTCTTGACAGGTACATACCAAATGGGGCGTTGTATTCTATAATGGGTCTAATGAGGGATGAGTACAGTGGGACAATGACCTCCTTTTTTCTGGATGAAAAGCCCTTCATGATGAGGTGTGCCACATAAAAGGATTTCCTGACTGTTGTGGCGATGTGGTTATCGAACGTGAGACCACTGTCCACCTGTGTCCCTAAGTCTCTTATCACACTTTCTGTGTTTAGTGTACTGCCACCTATATGGTAATTCATGGATACATGTTTTTTCCCAAAGGGGATAACAATACATTTCTTGGCATTGAGCTTGAGCCCATGGCTCTGGCACCAAGCATCTGTTTCTGTAAGGCCCTTTGTAGAGTATCCACATCATTTGGGGATTCAATAATGGCTCCCAGTTTGCAGTCATCTGCAAACTTTGTTAGCCAGAGTCCCTTAGTGTTGACCTGTACTTCAGAGAAGTAGATGCCAAACAAGAGCGGCCCCAGGACTGAACCCTGAGGTACTCCACTTGTCACTTGTCTGGAGCTGGATTTGGAGTCGGCTACTTTTACAGTGTGGGTTCTATCAGTAAGCCATTTAGCAACCCATTGGGTGACATAGGGATTAATACCCAACTTAGTAAGTATATCTATGATTCCAGAGTGGGGGATGGTGTCAAAGGCCTTGGCAAGGTCTAGATAGGCTGTGTGGACCACCTTACCCTTGTCCATGGCTCTGGAGACTGATTCAAAGAAGTCAATCAGGTTCAGGAGACAAGATCGACCCTTCACAAACCCAAACTGGGTGGGGTTCAGTGTTTGAAGGTTGCCAATGTCTTTGTTTATAGGTTCCATGATAATACGCTCCATGGCCTTGCAGATAAGGCTTGTCAGACTGATGGGACGGTAGTTTCCGGGATCCAAGGTGGATCCCCCCTTGTGGACTGGGATAACTGTAGCTCTGCGCCACTCAGTGGACACAAAACCTGAGGTGAGGCTATGATTAAACATGACACTTAGGTGAGGTGCCAGTTCATATTGTAGTTCATGTAGTACACAGCCCAGGATGTCATCTGGTCCCATGGATGCTGTATTCTTGGCTTTAGAGAGTGCGTTTTGTACCTGTGTGGCCGTTATTACTGGAATTTGGCAATCTTCCGGTATTGAGATGGGCCATTTAGGGGGTGAGAGGGGGGTGAAGTTGGCACTGAATCGATCTGCCAGGATATTGGCAATATCCTTTGGATCAGTATATTTATTGCCATTCTGTTTTAGCTCAGAGCATATCTGAGCATTGCCATTTAGATTCTTGATATAGTTATAGAATGCTTTGTGGTTGTCTTTGGAATCTTTGGCAATATTATTTTCATAACTAGCTTTGGAGGATTTTATGAGGCATCTCAGTTTCTTACTGAGGCTAGTAAGGGAGTTTTTTGCATCCTGGGATTTTCCTCTTTTCTGCAAAAGTTTCTTCCTTTTGTTGTAAAGTTTGTTTATGGCAGGGGACCACCAGATTGGCTTTCTTTTTTTGGATGAGAGCATTTTGGTTCTATTTGGGATGGCACGATTCATGCATGAGTGGATGTGCTCATACAGTGCCTTAGTGTAGGATTCAGCAGTTGAACTTTCAGTTCCCATCTGCATGGGTGTCATGAAGTTTGTCACTTCTGACTTGAGTAGCATGAAGTTGGCTTTGGAGAAGTTTTTTATGTTGGTTTCTGTACTGGGGGGTGGGGGTGGGATGTGGATGTTAAGGGTGATTAGCTTATGGTCAGACCTGACTAACGAGGGGGTGACCATAGGTATGGAGCTTTGATTTGCCATGTTGGTAATGACCAGGTCTAGGATATTGGAGCCCCTGGTGGGACTATGGATTAGTTGATCCAGGGTGTTGGAATTTATGAATTCCAAGAACCGTTGCGCAAAGGTGTTGGGACATGAGTAGTTTTCCCAGTTAATGGCAGGGTAGTTAAAATCACCCAGTATTAGGGTGTTTGGTTCTATCTTAATATTTTCCAGTATGTTTAAAAAGGTGTAGTGAGAATCTTGGGGTATGGTGGGGGATCTGTAGCAAGCTACAATTTGGATTGCAGTCTTACCTGGTGTTAGTTGCACTTGGAGAATTTCAGACACATTGTGTTGGCCAACTAGCCTCGTGGTGTGAATATCCTTGGTGAATATTGACACTCCTCCACCTTTAGTGTTTCGGTCCTGGTTTGGTGGCGAAAAGTGTGGTAAGAGTTGTAGCCTGGTATTGCAGGGGTGCTCTCTGGAGCCTTGAACCAGGTCTCAGTTACTGCACAGATATCGATGTTCTCCATTTTTAGGAGTGCCTCGAGAGAGTGCATTTTGAGGTTTAGACTTCTAGCATTGAGTAGCATTACCTTCAGATTTTGCATGCTTGTACCTGTTACGGTGGTGGTTTTGTCCTTTGAAGTTTGCCTAAAAAAGGCACTATAGGGGTGGCAAGAGCCTTAGCCAGTAACCTGAATCCCAGGGGCGACAGGTGCAGACTATCTCTGGCAAAGCATCGTGGTCTGTCAATCATGTCATCCCAGGCAGACAGATACTGGATCCCCTTTGAATGACACCATAAGCTTAGCCAATTGTTGAAGTCAATCATTTTATCCTTATATTGTGGTATCATTCTGGGCGAAGGCAGGATGCTACTCAGGGCTAGGGTTATTCCTGCCTAGGCCACATGATCCAAGAGCTCTTCCATGTGTCTTTTCATGTAGTCCAGGGAGGTACGTCTCAAGTCATTCACTCCAACATGGACAATGACAGAGTCATATTTGTACTTGTTGTGGAGTGACTTGAGTGCATGCGTTATGTGGCGAATCCTGGCACCTGACAGGCAGCTGACTGTAATTTTCTCCTTATTCAACCTGGTGTAGATAGTTAGGGTTGTAGATAGTTGTGTATGTGAGGTTTAGTGTGGGTTTGTAGGGATTTTGGTGTGCTTGTGTTGTGTGTGTGGCTTTTGGACAGGGGATGTGTTTTGTTTGTTGATTGTTGTTATTGTGGTGTGTGCAGTGTATGCGGTTTTGTGTTTCTGTACCGTCGGTTATTTCGTTGTCGGGCATGTCAGGTTTCGTGTTTCTGCACTGTCGATTATGTGGTGTCGGTGATTACGTTGTCAGTGTTCTGGGGTTTTGATTATGTCAGGTAGAACCATATATATATATATATATATATATATATATATATATAGATATATATATATATAGATATATATATATATATATCTGGGTGAGTATGTTTGTGAACTTATTTACCTTATTAACCAAAGAGTGCATCAGTGATGCTATAAATTTGTTGATTTAAACTAAAGTACAAGACATTTTGTTTACCGTCATTCTGGCCAAATTATCCTCAACTACGGTGACACAGCCTCATTCTTATAAACAGAGGAAAAAAATAAAAATATGAATACAGTAAAATAGAAAAATACACAGAGAAATGACACAATGGTCACAATATAAAACATGGTCAAATATTCACAAATGAAATCTATCAAAATTAAAGCAAACACAAAAAAAAAAAAAAAAAAACTAAAGAAATAGAAAGTCAAGACTGAAAATGAGATTATTACCACAATTAAACCATACTGGAAAATGGGGATTTTGAGAACAAAGTAGTAGAAGTATATCTCTTACTTTAGCCATGTATTTGCCAGTAGGTATAACTACTTTGGATTAACACTTAATTATTCCCCTTTCCAAACATATTGTTCTAAATTTAAATTAAGCTTAGGACTGAAACAGCTAGCATGCAGCAGGCTGGATCTGGGGGTAGAAATAGAATGAATTACATTATTTCAAATAAATGCATAACTTAAAGTGCTGTGCAGTGTCACTATGTGAACAAGTATCTTACTTTACTGTGCTTGCTCATCAGGCAGGTCAAATACCATCTGTATGTCAAAAACAGTTCCTTTTCCCATCCAAAAGCCCTTGTATTGAAGTAATTATGTTGTTACTTTCTATAGAAGGCTGGTAAAGTTTCAGGAGTTGATGTTTGGTCACGGTTTCTTTAAACTGCATAAAACCTGCTTGGTATCTAGAAATAGCTTTGAGGAGACTAATGTTTAATCTGTTAGCATATATCACTGCATATAATTTAATATTTACATTTATTAGTGCAATAGGTTTGTAATTACTGGGGTTAAGTAGATCAGAGTTTGGTTTATGAATTAAAAGTTCTAGAGTTGCTAAGATAAAAGTATGACATGCCTTAAATCTACTGTCATTGAAAGGATTAATAAAACCTTCTGATATAATATCAATTAAGCACTTATACAATTCCGAAGAAAAGCCATCAGGACTGGAGGCTTTTCCATTCTTGAATTTTTTATAGCTTCTTTTACTTCAGAAATCAAGATTGATTTTGATGTTCATGTTGATTAACATTTAATGCAATAAAAATATTTTTGATAAATAATTGCTAAGGTTATTGTATGAAAAGCCTGCAGAAATAACATTGTATAGCTGTTCATGTATATCAGAAAAAGATTTTTCCTTGTCTTCATTAAAACGGTATGTAACATTTTTATGTTTAACATGAAGTATAAACCACCCTGGCATAGGAAT